>NW_020270366.1:6751828-6945020 GCF_002803265.2 Melanaphis sacchari | reverse complement strand
GGCCGACGGACAGAGCACCATGACGGCGAACAGGTAGCTGGACCGGAGGCCGGCCACGGTGGCGACGAACAGCAGCGCGGTCCAGAACAGCTGCACGCCGTTGAGCATCGTCACGGCCCATTCCGCATCGGTCCTGGACCGGGTTTTCGGGTAGTAGGCGGCCACGGTCAACACCGACCACGACGCCGTGCCGAAGTACACCAGCAGGTTTGCCGGGTTGCTGTACCAGCTCATCGAACATCCGAGCCGGTCCAGCGCGAACGCCACCAGCATACACGACAGCACGGCCGCCGCGAACGCGCAACCGGGACTGACGATGGCCGTCAACAGGTGCGTGCTGTACTCTCGGCGGTTCATGCCGGCCGTCGTGAATCTGAGCGACAGGAAAATCGAGAACAACGACGACAACACGACCAGGAAGTTGCCGAACGCCCCGGACAGTTCCGTAAAGGAAACCATGTACACGCCGAACACGTCGAAGAACACGTACTTGGACTTGGTACCGTTCGCGGTGATCGTCGCGTTGTGCGTCGACATCGCTTTGGCGAGCGCGAGCAAGTTCTCGCCCGTGTTCTGCAGCACGGACGGTCCGATCCGGTCTAAATCGTCGTGTTTCGTGTGATAGACGTACCCGTTTTTGTAATGCGCCAGATCGAGACCGGACATGTTTCCGAAGTCTCTGAATATTCTAAAATCCGTGTCCGACGGTATCACGCCCGATTGGAATAGTTCCTCGCCGATCACTTGCCCGTACGGATGGGGAACAGTGCGAGCGTACAGATCTACTAGATACGAATCCGACTTTGTGGTCTGGAACAATATTTCTCGGCCGCCCGATCCACAGCTGTCCAGATTGATTATGTACTTTGCGCTTTTTGACCAAGGGTGTTGAGTGACGAAACCGTGAGAAGCTTGAAGCATTATTTCCTCGCCACCGTTGAATAAAAAAATTACCGGTCTCTCCAGATGTGGGGTTTTTGCTAAAATTCGTACGAGTTCTACCATTACGGCACAGTTCACACCATTGTCACTTACACCGGGCCCTGCTGGAACTGTATCATAATGGCAATTTAACAAAATGGCGTCATTTATACCTTGTTTAGGATCTATTTTAACAACGATATTTTGTAAGTCTTCATAACTCAATAAATATTTCCAATTTTTCATATTTAAGATAAATGAACCACTTACTTTTTGGTTGTATATTTCAATATCGTTAACTCTGTCTGTAGCGTTTATAATATCATTAATTTCAGTATTTAAGAGATTAAAAGCTAATTTTTCATTTTCATAACTACCGACTGGTCTTGGACCTAAATTTGCTAGTTTGATTAATGTAGACATTGCACGTTTAGCAACGAAATCATTACTGGTTGAATTTATCTCGATAGGAGGTGGCAATTTGTTATCCATATAATACACAAACACGTTTAAAATTACTAATACGGTAACTGAAACAAAGAGAGTCGGTAAAGCTGAGAGATATTTTTGATTTCTGATAGCTTCATCTTTAGTATCACTGGACTTTTGATCGATTTGAAATGTTTCCATTTGTTGATTGTTGTCGGACCTATTACCTCGATGACGCAGCTCCATTCAATTTTATCCCTGTACAAAATACATAACGCTAGAATCCCCTATCATCAAATATATTTTTTGGTTAGTAAAAATGTCTCAAATAACCTCTTTTTTTGTATTTTTGTAAGTAATTAGGTACTAAAATTATTAATAATATAACTCCAATGGCATGAGCCAATATGAAATAATTGCTTTTGTAACTATATCAGTTAAACGAAAAAATTAATTAATCTAGTGTTTAACAATAAACACAGAGCATTTTTTTCTTTTGCTTGAATTTACTATAGTGATTTTAACTTCATTTATATCTCTAAACTTTTGGTCATTAATTACAAGAGGTAATATAGGTATATTAATATTTATTTTTTTAATAAAAATATTTAATCCACTATATGTCCATTAATCAATAGCTTCTGATCTTTCATAAGAAAGTATTTGATTTCATTAAAAAAGTTTTATATGAAATGTAAGGTGAGGACATAATTATTTTTTAGATAAAAATTTTACATTAAGATATCGAATTGGGTAACTGACAAAAGTATTAGCAAAATTTCATACAGGCTCATTTTTAAAAGTTAGTACCTATTTTATAATATTTTGATTTTTTTTTTTTTAATATAACGGGCTGGAGAGAAATGTACACCTAATCTCATTGAGTAATAATAATTAAACCTTGTATTATAATTATTTGAAATATAATAAAATGCATAAACATATTTTAATACATAAGCATACACGTGTATTAACAGTTAAAATAATTGATTTACAATTTTTAAATTCTGTAATTAAAATCTTAAACTGCAAGTTTTCTTTTAAATAAGAAAATACTTTGTAAATTATACTTATAAATTAAAATTAATAATAAATATAAAAAAGCAATAACAATTAAGAACACATTAAAAATATTTTTTACAAATGGTATTCACTCAGCTATAACTAAGGTATTTTTATGATAAAATAAGAGTATAACAATTTATATGAAACAACACATCACATTTTGCAATTTAACAAAATCACAGTTCATTTTGATTTTAAAGAATACTAATCAAATATAAAAATATATAGTAAATTAAGTAGTTATATAAATATTATTAAATAGATGTAAAGAGTGCTCAAGATAATTTTAATTTATTTACAAAATAAAATTGTGAATAACTTAGTATTAAAATTATGACACATCTCTACTTATAATGGTTCATTTTTAATCACTATAAATTATAAAATAACAATAAAATAATACTTAATTATTATAATTCTAAAAATGATGGTTTTTTCCTATGTCGTCTACCAGGTTCAAGTAAATATGTAATATCAACTTTTTCTTCATCTGGTAAATTAGATAACAATTTTGTTAAAAGTGTATCCAACCTTTGTTTTTTGATTGAATATTGAGCTTTGGATAACTTTTTAGAAGTTTGAATAGTTTCTATATGTCGCGGTCGAGGGGCTGTAGAACAATTAGTCACTTTTACCATAAGTCCGTGAGGTGCAAATGTTCTTGCTAATTTTAGCTTTTTATCATACTTTTCAAAAGCATAACTCTTAGTACAAATTGGAGGATTTTTTGACTTATTCATTTTTGCAAACATTCGTGCACATTTGTCAACTCTGTACTCACATATATACAAATGTTTATGCTCAGAGCCAATAGGATAGCCTTTGCTATATGTAGAAGGATCAAGAACCCAACACCTACCCATAATAAGATCTAATGAAATTTTTTCATAGATAGGGACTCTGACAACTTCATTAGGGTAAAATTTCCGTGTTGGTTCATGGTATGTTTCATGTGGTCTAAGGTAGTGGTGTCCAAAAGAGAAACGCTCACCATTCTCATTTTTCCACAATCGCTCTACTCTAAATATATCACAATCCGAATATTTGAAATTTTTTATAGTTTTATAAGAATGTGATTTACCACTTTCAGGATTTGTAATATCTCTAAGTACATAAACTGTATCATTCACTCGAATTTGTAAATCGTCTCTTACTAATGTTAAATAATGCACTTCTGAGGGTTCAGCATAGCTCGGTGGTACAGGTAGTTGTATTTCATAGTCAACTTCTCGGCGATCGCAACGTTCACATAAGTAATATTCTACTTTTCCAGGATCAGCTTTAATACAATCACAGTGTTGCCATACCAAACAACGTTCACATTGAATCATCAAACCTTCTTCTTCATGTAAACCACAAATACATCGCACTACATCATCTTGATCACCACCAGGATTATTTTTCTCAGCTATAAAAGCTTCTGGAATAGGTTTCTCTAAAATACTTTCAATTTTTGGTACAAATTCAATTTTAGCTAAATTATAAATCTTACGTAAACGAGTGGATATTACACCTAAATCCGAAGTCCGCCCATAATACTTTACATTGTTTGTAAGTAATTTCAAAATATCTGAATCAAATCCAATCACAGTATCATAAGCACCTATTTCAATATTATTAGCAATAGTTGTTAAATCAATAGGTTCTGATACTTTTTGATAATAATTCGGAACTCTACGTTTAGATGGTAATGTTATAAATGGTGTAGCTAGAATTTCACCAGTTTCTTCTTTAGCATTACATATTATGTCAAAAAGTTGTTTAAATATTGTGGCCAACTTAGCCTTTTTTTCCATTTCGGGATCATTTTGTGCAGTTGCTAGTCTTCTGGTTCGTACTGAACAGCTATTAGTTAGGGCATTCATTTGTGCTCTAAATACTTCAGGTTGTTTTGGTTTATTATCTTTTCCTCTTCGTTTTTTCCTTATTTTTTCTATTTTCATAAGATTTCTAAATAAACATATTTTATGCAGAAATATTAGTTCTTTATCTTCTCGACTGATTATAATAGGTGCATTTGATACTAGTTTTTGCTGTATACTAACAATAGATAAAGACTTTTTAGGAGAAGTATTAGTATTAGGAGCTGCTTTTCTTGAACGATTTCTATTACTTGGTAGATGTTTTGCAACACTGGGAGATCTTACAGTAATTCTTTGGGTTTTTCCTCCAATAACACCTCTACATTTTTGAGAATTACATTTACATAGTTGACCTTCATCTGGATTAAATAAGGAAAAATTATAGTCATAGCATAATTCTTCATCTTTTTGTATTTTACGAAGAGCAAACAATGCCATTCTAAATAATCCATTCACACTCCATTTCTGCATTTCACAGTTAGGTTCACAGGAATGATTCACAAATCTTGCTTCACCTCCCATTCTATGACCATCGATGACTGATCCTCCGTCTAATTTTAAACAATAATGATGCACGTCATTTTTATAAATAGATGTCATTCGATCTTTAAATGTTTGTTCACTTACTACTTCACCAACATACTCTAATAATAATTCACCACTTTTTACCTCTTCAGTAGTTTTAATTCCCCAACCTTTTTCTTCGGTCATGAATTTAACTAAGCCAGGAGCCCATTGTTGGTTTTGTAGACGTTGATTAGAACATTTTTCTTTACATGGACAAAGTTCAGGTGAGCATTCAGCAAATATCATTCTATTAATACAATCATCTGTACAACCTTTACCTTCAGTTGGTACTACACAATTACATGCTTGTGCTTCATAAGTACAAATTGGTTTAAAATCATAATAAACATTTGTCTTTAACTTCCTATAGTTCCAAGATTGAATTGAATGCTTTTTATCGGACTTCTTCTTTTGAGATTTTACTTCAACAGTGTCTGTTTTGGTTTTCTTAGGTAAACTTACAGTAGATGCATCACTGTCTTCTTTTTCATCTTTCTTTTTATCTTTTAACCTATTAAGAACAACAGCGCGGATACTTCTCCTTTCTGGTGTAATTTCAATTCGTTCACTTTTCGGCCGGGGATCAACACTTTTATGTTTAATAGATATATCATCAGATACTATAAGATCTATACGTTTCTTCTTTTTCTTCTTTACAGGAAATCCAGTTCGGTTTATACATTTTTTTCTTTTCTTCAACTTTCCTATTGGACTTTCTTTTTCAGGTTTAATTAATTTAACTTTTTTGACATTACTTTCATCTACTTTCTTTTTTAGTTGTAAACTTGGCATTTCGACAGTTGGCACAAATACTCCAGCAGGAGGTTTTCTTGGCTTAGGTTCATCTTTTTTTTCACTATCTTTTGCCTTAACTTCTGGTATTGCAGAATTACTTCGCAAACCTGACTTTTTCTTGATTTCAGATTTTACTTTAATCGTTTTAATTTGTTTATCAGAGTCACTACCAGAATTTTCGTCTCTAGATACATCTTCAACATATGTAACACCAGCACCTGTTGATGACGTTATATGATAATGTCGCTTTTTTAGCGGTAGTCGTTGATCATTAGTAGTTTCAGAATCCCTTGAAGTATCCGGAGATCCTTTTTTTCTTTTTTTATCAATATCATTATCACTGTAACTTGTTTTATCAATTTTTCTTTTTTTACCAGATCTGTCTCTTTGTTTTGATTTCAAAGAGCTAGATTTACCTCTAATAGTTTCTGTAATTTTAGATATATTTAAACATTGAATAACCATAGTAACCAGATTTTCCATTTCAGCAATAAATTTAGGATTTAATGCCTTCTTACGCTTTTTCTTTTTTTTCTTATTCTTTTTCTTTTTTTTATGAACTCTAATTTGTTTAGGTGGATCATAATCTAAACTCTTTGTAGTTGGACTGTTTGGTTCTAAAAGTGGAGGCATTTTCTTTGGACGACCAGGTCCACGCTTGAAATTGGCTGACAATTTGGGCAAAACGTTTTGTGTATTTGTATTACCTTTATCGCCTTTTGTCAAAATTGCGCCTTTTGGTCTTCCTCTGCCTCTTTTAATAACATTTTCCTTTTGTTTGATAATAACTGCTTTGTTTTCTAATGAATGTGAATTAGTTTTGCAACTAGGTTTTTGTACCACACTTTCTGTCTTCTCTACAAAATCTTTTAGCAATTTTGACGAATAAGCTGGTTTTTTATTTTCATCTTCAGAAGAATTATTTAAACGTATAATTGCATCATTTACAACACAACCTTTAATTTCTATTTCACTTGAGTCACTACTATCACTTAAATTTTTTGGTTGAACATCATCAAATCCAGTTGAAAAACTTTGATTTTGAACATCAGATAAAATTTCAGCTAAATCTTCTTGATTAATGACTTGTAAATGTTCAGGTTCTAAGTTTTCAAGTTTGTCCAGTTCTGAACTTGAAGAAAATGTTTTTTTTGGTTCTTCTTGCCAAAATTCTTTTTTTTTTGATCCATCACTAGAAGTACCATCATATATTGGTTGCTTCACAAAATGTGCTGATTTAGAAGAAGAACTAGATTCATCACTAGAACTTGAACTTGAATGCGAGTGTGAATCTACTGAATCTTTTGTTCTTTTTTGTTTGTCCAATACTTTTCTTTTTGACCAAGGTAGATATGATGATAATGAGGTATCTGATGAATCATCAATGTTATCATCATCAACAGAAGAGTAACCAAATTTTTTAGTGCAATATTTTTCTTTTTCAGATTCAGTTTCAGATTCAGATTCTGATTCCGAGAAATCAACTACTTGGTTAGTTATAGTATTATGAGATGTCTGAATAGGATCCTTAATAGCATCCATATCAACTGTTGAAGGCAAGTCTTCTAAATCAGAATCATGTGCTGGTTGATGAATAACAGCACTCCACGCAGAACTGCTTAGAAGATCACCACAGACTTTACTTACAGATTCGTTACTTTGCCCTGAACTATTCATTGTAGTTGTGTCGTTTGTTAAAATCATAATAAAGACATATTTTACACTTAAATCTAATGAGAATTTTTTTTTAAGTGCACATTTTCCAACATATTCATGTTATTAAACAATATAAACAAATGATGGACAAAATTATATGACAATGATGAGATTTTTGTTATGATTAATGTGATGAACTTACTGCTTCAGCGTTTAATGAAAATAATAACAGTTCACCAATTCAATTTCAGTAAAATCTGAAAAATATTTTAAAATGTTTCAATAAATTTTTGTAACAATATTTCATTAGAAATACGTAGACTTTAGTTTAAGATAGTACTAATACAAAATTATAATAATATATAAAAATATAACATTACTTTGGTCAAATGGTTTAACTAGAATATTATTTTTATTTTGGAGGAAGGTAAATGATTAATATTTTTACCTATTGTGTCAGAGGAGGAGGTGACAAAGTCTCATTCCTCTAATTATTCAGCAATAATATAATATATATATAAGAATACATTATTTATCAGTTATTATGTTTTGTAGTATAATTGTAAAAGTAGTGTAAAGCTAGTACTATTCATATTATAATGTGTACAATTTTTAAAATCATACCTAAACATAATAATTAATTAGTAATTGCACATAACGCACATAGGAAAATAATTTACAAGCATAATTATTAAAAAAATAACCGTATTTTAATATGAACATTTGAAACAGGGGAAAAATACTTTGTGATGATTATATCACAAAATATAAATTAAGGTACAATGAGGTCCAAACTCAAATCTGTTTATGCATACTATACCAGAAACTGCAAACAAATTTATTCATTCACGCTTTTGGTATGTTATGTTTTTAAAACGGAGCAAATATATATATATATATTTTTTTTTTTGTTACATTTTGAACTAATATTGCTTTTAATGTTATACATTAATTAAGTTTCAGAATCATGCACATAGTTATATACTTAATATTATGTTCTGTAACAATATGTATTGATAACATCATAAGAAGGTACACAATAGCTAACATACAACTTGACCATTATACATTTCTGAGTATAAACTATAGCTAATACCTACTGTGAGCACATATTTATTTGAATAACAAAGAAGAAAATCTGATTATTAGTTCTTTAAAAATTTTAGATGTTGTAATCTGTTGAGTAATTATACAAATATGTTCTGCACTCTAGTTAAATATAGTTTAATCGTATTGTAACAAAATACATGAAAAAATCGTTTTTTGATGCATGTATCCGAATACATCATAATTTAAAGCTATGAAAACATGAATTATAAAGAACGTATTGCGTCTACAGAGAAGTACAACTAGTACAGGACGGACAGACATTAAGTATATTACATATCGAGACATTGAGTGTTACTTACTTATAGATCAAAATATGTTCGTTCTGATATCGTTCTCATTGGAATGCATTCCCAGCTTCTATTTTTCCTCCAACAGCCAACAGGCAACAATTATAAGTAGAAATAGAATTTATCAATTTTCTCTTCGATGATAAATTTGTCATTTGTTTGGTTATCCGTGTAATAACTAATACTATTATTATTATTATTATTATTATTCACGATTCCGTTATCAGTATCACATGGAAATGGCGAAACGCGTCTGTATTTTAAACAGCGGGTAATTAGTTGTAAGTCGTTGAATCTTGTATCATTTAAATTGGTCGACGATTGTGTTTTTCGACCACGGCTGACTAGGTTTTAGATCATTCAAATAATTGTAAAATTTACACAAAACAAACGATCGATTGCCAAGTTAATTTTGTAACTTTCAAACAAATTCGATTTATTTATTTTTAACCGTATAAAATTAATTTATGCATCTGTTAAATGTTTGTTTACAGTATGTTTCTTGTCAAATAATGCTCTTATCATTATTAACGTTTAATATCAAAATGTTGTTATCGAGTATTAGACTTACATAACATAGTGTTAATTGTTGTAGTCTTGTAGAGTTGTAGACATGTAGACCAATAGGTATCGTAGAAAGAATGAAATTTATAAATTCCTTAATTATTAATTATTATTCTGTGCTGGTATCTTAGTACCAGTGTACCATTATTACCACTAGTGCTTACTACTTATGTAAGTCTAGAATCGTGTTTCGTAAGCTGCTGCTATCAGTATGAACTATTAAATATCTAACTAAATTGTTATAAGATATATTAATTCATTTATCCTGTATACTCGGTCATTAAATCGTCCATAATTGCCACTTTTGTTAGTTGTAAGACAGCATTTGCTTAGTTATTATATGTAAAAACTTAAATGTCTGGACCATAAAAATCAATTATAATAATATAATGGTAAATAATATGTAAAAAGCAGGCTTTATTTTAAGGATATTTTCCAACTGCAAAAATGTAGTAATTTGAGAGGACTTTGTATTTGACACTATCCGAAATAAATATTTTTATTTAAACAACAAAAAAAATTAAATAGGTACAATAATACATTTACCTGTATGACTAATGACGAAACAAAAAACATCTTGCTACAGTTCTTTTTTCTAAACGTTTGATGAAAAATATTGTGGTTTATCTTAAAAATTTGGAAGTTTAGTTGTTGTCCCGGAGGGGTAGAATTTAAAACAATACATTGTTTAGTTTGGTTAGCTTTATTTTCATTAAGCGATCGTCGATGTTAAGGCGGATTTTTTATATAGTTTCTATAAATTATAGAATATTCTTATCAATATTTTCACATTAAAGTGTATATACATTTGCTTGTTTCTAAGATTTTCTATTACCTACATAATATTTAAATTATAAATAATGTGTAATCGAGCTATTGTTTTCTGTACCAAAGAAAAATGGTTTTGTTAATTGTAGGATGTTATCCAAATTGTTTTCGTCTAGTTTACTATATAGATGAATTTGAGTGAGAGAATAGGTACCTACCTATTTTTGGTTTTTTTTTTTTTTATTGGTTGTTATTGGATTTTGGGTAAAACGGTGATTTTTCTAAGTAGTATCTGATAGAAATCTTTTGATTTGGTATTGAATATTATTGTTTAATATGTTTTCATTTTGGTTATTAGAGTAAGGTAAATTTAGAGAGTTATCTTCTATAGTTTTGATATGTTGATTCTTATGGTTGGGTGGCTGAGAGATTTTCTCTGTTTATTGTATTTTTATTACACGATATGGATGTATGTCCAATCGACTCGCAAGTGAAGCAGGTAATTGTCATCAGTAAAGAAAATTCTGAAGTTTGTTCTATTTATATTTATTAATAACGAATCAGGGAGTTTCGATACCTATTTGAAGATGTTTATTATAGATTTGACGTCGAAAATTTACAAGTGTTCGTATCCAATTTCTTTTACACCGGTTTTGAGGAAGTTGAATTTGGATAGTGGTATAATATGTTAATATGTTCAACTGCATCCAGTATTGACTGGTTAAAGATGTGGAGGGGCATACATTAGACATTATAATTATTTTAGCGTTATTGAGGAGTCTGCGTATGGGAATTTCGTATTCGTTTATTTTTAGTATACCTTGTGATTTTTCTGTTAGGGAATTTAATATCAGTCTGCTTGATAAAAAAAAAAAATGTATAGACATTTTTGATATAAATATAATGTTGCTTGGAGAGATAATTTGTCCGATTGCAATAATATAATAATGTAATAGTCCTTCGACTGGGTATAGAACGATAGCCTGTTCTCTTTTTGTCTTTTGGCGTGTTTGAGTTGGTCGTAGCTAGGGCATAGTTCAGTTTATTGTACTGATAGATAATGGGTTGTATGTAGATCGGCCGACTTCGGGGGTAGAGAGGGTAGATGCAGATTGTGTGGTGTTGGTAATGTGGTTAGTAACGATATGCGAACTGATCGTGTTAACGATAAGCACATAAAGCGAAACATTCGTTGCAAATTTTACATGTAATTTGGTTTTAGACGGAATATTTGTAGTTTTGTAATTAGTTGTATTTCCTTTATATAGGAATTTTAGAGATGAAAATTTGTTAGAAGGCATTTTTAAAGACTGAGCGACCGGTTAGTTAGCATTCATTTGCTGGCGTGTTATAATTATTAGATAATCATATTATTACCTTATATAAATGCAATTTGGCGTCGTAATGTGTTTGCTATCGAAGCTAAAATGCGCACTCGCGAAAGATAACACACGTGTTGCTCTGTCGGTCGCCAAACACGTACTAGTTATACTTTTCTTTCTTATTACAGTACCTACCTAATTATCGTTATTTAAAAAATTATGGTGTTACCCATGACACATCATTAAGCTATATACCATTTTTAATTCATGTTAACTCAATTTTAGTACCTTTATTAAAAGATTAATTATTTATATTTACTAATTACTGATGATATAGCTCTAGTCAATGAGTAATATCAAACATAATTGAGATGAATTAAAATAAACTGTCAAAATTGACTAAAATTTATCTGAATGGAATAAAAATCTATTAAAGCTCATAACTGTTGGATATAACTAGAGCTTGGAAGTTGATGACCTTAAAAACAATAAAAAATGACCATAAAAATGTCCTAAAAAAATTACAAATATTAGTTTTATATTAATAAAAATACATTTTTTTTTAAATATTTTACTTTATTTTACTATAAAATTCAAAATATGACATAAAAATGACAAAAATGTCCTTAAAATAGGAAAATTAAAAATATTTGTTTTATAAATGTCTGTGGTTTAAGTTATCGCATAATGGTCAACAAGAAACGATAAGAAATGAACTAGTGTGAAATCAGTAAAAATAACTAAAAATGTGGGTAAATGACCTAAAAATCTCAAAAAAAATGACTTAAAAAGTAATAAACACCAAAAAATGCAAAAAAATGCAAAATAAAAATTAGTTATTTAGATTCACATGCTTATGAAACAGATTTGTGGCCAGGAGAACATCGTCTAAAAAGTTCCAAAAAAAAAAAAAATGCAAAATGCATCAACTTCCGAGTCCTAGATATAACATATAACATTAAAACACATAAATGTAACGTTTATGACTGGTTGCAATTGTAAATCGACTAAAATGGTATTTTCATTAAAATATTTAGAAATTAGAAAAGTACATAAAACAGTTTAATATAGCACTAACTAATTCAATAAGTAATTTTGTATACCTACATGACAAAACCAATATTAAATAATTTTAATAATTATGTAAAGGTTCTAACAAAATGTTTAAACAAAATTCATTTCTCTA
Organism: Melanaphis sacchari; assembly: GCF_002803265.2. NCBI lineage: Eukaryota > Metazoa > Arthropoda > Insecta > Hemiptera > Aphididae > Melanaphis > Melanaphis sacchari. The sequence goes on along the minus strand of NW_020270366.1, from coordinate 6,932,488 downwards.
ATTCCAATAATTTATAATATAAATATAAACCATGTAAAAAATCAATCAGTAAAATTATTAATGATCTTAATGAGAATATGACATGTGTACCAATCAAATAAAATTATAAAATGTCCAGGGATATGTAAACATATTTCTAACTTAAATATAAAAGGAACTCCGAGCATCAGATGCAAGCTTAAATGAGTTGGTACACATATCAACTTTTATTAATAAAATTTAATCCAAGTTAATATTATTATTTATTCAATTATGCTAAGATAAATAAATATAAAATATAAAAACATATTTATACCAAGTCATTATTGATTGCATGATATTTTATAGTTGAGTAGCCATTAATTTTGTTTGGTCAACTTCCGTGTTAATTTTTTATAGTGTGTACCTATAAACTTAAGAAAAAATTAAACATAATTGTACTACAAAAGCAACGTTGCAAGACAATTATAATAGTATTTATTGAAAAAATTGATGAAATCAAAATTTTCATATCTCATGAATTATATACACTGTATAATGATTATTAATGAATAACTAATACTGTTTATCGACAATAATTTATTTTGCATTTATTAATATGACTAGAGGGCGTTATATGTCAGCATATACAACATTTTGTATCTGATATTTGATGAAAATATTCTTATATAATATACATTAAAACAATACAGTATAAATAATTAATAAAGCTTAAAAAAGAAACATTTAAAATTGTACATAGGCATAAATAAAAAGATTATCACAAAAATAATACAATAAATAATCTAAAATTAAGCTAAAATTATGCTTTATCTTAATATAAACTTAGTCTAATTTAAAATGAGAAATATAGAACGACATAATAATTTATGACATAGAAAAAAAAAAGGAATTAATACTCTTTCACATGATTTGCACTCATTTTGGTCCCAGCGCAACACAATAAACATTTCCCATAATTTATACTATATAATCGTATCATATTGTTTACTTGTTTAGTATCTTTAAATGTGAGTCTGAACTAACTATAAAATGTTGAAATTAACTTTATGATTTATAGATGACCATCTTAAAATTTATTAATTATTATTCATTCGTGCTATAATCAAATAAGTATGGTTAAGTAAATCATTATTTTATTATTATGAAGCACCAATTGGGTATGTAGGGTTTTAGTTAAACATAATTTATATTAATATTTAATTACATATTGAGTATTTATTAATACTTATAATATTCATTAGTTTTATAATAGCTAAATGGCACAAGACAAAAAAAAAAAAAATATTTCATTTATTTTATATTACACATTAATATTATTTATGCTAAAAAGAAGAAAGATGTTTTGTAGAGTTATTATTACAGAAATACTATTGAAAATTATAAGTATAATATTTTTAATATCATAATAGTAATGTCTACATATTATAGGTACCTCAAGTAGAACTTATACTCTAAAAATCTACGAATTAGGCCATAGTAACTTATATCACGTAGAGTTTAGAGTGCAATTGATTATTTCACTTGACTGATCTGTTTTCAATTATGTGGGACACAACACTAAAAAAAAAAAAAAATTATTAATAACATTTTTAGTATTTTTTTTTTTTTAAATAAAGAAGAGTAATACATTATAAGTAAAACATATAATGCCGCATGGAATTCGGAGATAGGAGGTTCTCTATACCAAAAATTGTAAAATAATAAAATAATTGCTAATTAAAATATATTTATTCATATCAAGTATAAACAAATCAGATACAATATATAATAATAACAACAATAAAAAAAATAAAAAAAAAAAAAAAAATACTTATAAAAACTAAACTGATATATATTGTTGTCTATTAATTTTATCGAATAAAATCATTTTCAGATAAAAATTTTTTTTGTTGATACCCTAATTTAGATTAAATTTAATGGTCAATCAACACAGTCACCACATTATTTAAAAAATATAACTTACTGTTAATAATTAAGTAGTTACAGAACTAAAGCACCTCTGATAACCTGAATTACTGGTTATAGTAGTAATAAAATGTATAATTACTATAATTACAATAAAAAATCACACAAAATTCAAAAGAATTTAACTTTTTACATAGTTTTAACTCCCTCAAAAAATTCTGGATATGTTACTGATTTAGAAAGTATAGTTTTAGAATATTTTTTTTTCTAAATTATTTAGCATAATACAAATTTAGTTGATTATTATTTATAGTTCTTTACCAAGTTTGTCATGTGAAAATTCAAATAAGTATTACCTAGGTTGCGGAAAAAACAAGTTTAAATGTATTTCTATTTTTAGAATGTTAACTACAGTAGTTTAAAATAATTAAGATGTGCATGTAGTTAGGAGGAAAATAATGTTTTAAATTAAAGTTTAAAACTCAATAATTGGTATGCATAAATTTGTTCGTTATTAAACAAAAAGATAATTAAATTAAATTTATAAAATTAACAAGAATTGAAAATAAGAAATATTATATTAATCAATATTTATTGTTTTAAGTATAAGTGAAAAAGTAGTATATTAATATTTATAAACAGTTTTTAAAGTATTTAATTAAAAATATAATAAATATGGTAAAAAAATTTAAGATTCAAGAATGTAATATTTACCTTTAAGAATGTAGTCTGTCAGTAATGTTGGTACTGTGGGACTGTCTTCATTTATTGCTTTTAATACTGAAAATGTTATATTTATAAATGTGTCATTTAATAAATCAATTAAAAATATAGGTAGATTTATTTTCCTTACTTTTAATGAGAACTTGAAGGGCCTGATTACTTAAAGGTCCACTATCCAAATGGTATGGTATGACAGTGGTTAAATACTATAAAATATCAGATAGTATATAATCAAATAGTTATAAAAAACAAAACATATATCAATACAATACAAAACATACTTTAGGCTCATTTGTTACGTTTTTATTTGTATTTCCTGCTCTTGAATTACGTTTTTTTTCCACATGATATTGTCTTCTTCGATTTTGAACAGCCAATAGCAGTGATATAAATGAGTTTTTTAATTCTTTTTCAAATTCCAACTCGTCTCTTAAGGCCAGTTCTGTAATTAATGTTTCAGAATAGTCTCTGATCAGCAACTCTAATTCCATGTAAACTTCATTAAGTTGAGATACATTCAATGTTTTTAATTCTATACAAAAAATAACGGTTATTAATATAAACTATTTTAAAATTAGGTTATATTTATTAATAAATATGAACAAACTTTCTTCTAGCAACGGTGAATGAACTTCCTTATGATGTTCAGAATCTGGAGTACAGTCATTTGAAGTACCCTCCTGATATATAAATATGTGTTTTATAGTATCTATTAATTAACAATTAATGTTTAATTAAAACATTTACAACATACTTCCATAATGTCATCAATTTCTCTAATGACTTCATCAGCAGTTGGAGGTTCAATATCAGCACTGGGACCAGATAATATCAAAGTATGCAAATCTAAATCGTTTGAAACAGCTTCATCTTCACTGCTAAGATCATCTGAGGATTCATCCTACTCAGAAAATTTGACATTTAGTTTGATTTAAATTATTAACAAATCACTATAAACTATATTGTTTAACCTGAATGTTGTTATTTAAATTGAGTACTGGTAGTTGAACTTTGCGTGCATATGACTTGGACCAATCAATAGGAAGAATATTGCCAAAGTTGCCTGTGATTGTCCACCACATTCTAAAATAAGAAAACATAATTTGCTTATTGATACTTGAATTGACAAATATTATTGTTCAATATTGATGATAAATAACAGATGAATAATTAAAATTAAATGTTATTATTGAAGAAGATTTCAATTATCATATTTTATAACATAATTATTTTATTGAAATTATTGACTACATAATAAACAATTTCTATAAACTTATTATTTATACATGTATATTACACATTTTATTCATGTATTATACTATGAATAATGTGTAGATAAATAATTTGACCTTAGTCCATTAATTAGGATAAATAACATAAATTACTACTAATTTAAAAGGGACAACTCAATAAACCATATGTTGAATTTTAGAAGGCAACTGAAGCAATTGACCTTACTTTAAGTGATCTTAAAGCCATTTTAAGTGTGCTTTACATATGTAAATTATTTCAATAGTTTAAACTAAATGTTAATACTTTATTATAAATTATAAATAAATATACAAATAATAATAATTATTTTTCTAAAACTATAACATTTCACATTATTTTATGAGCAATACATTACACATAGAAAAAAAAACATAACTTAGTTTTAAGCTATTAAATAATTATAACAAAGGTAGCTAAGTTTATAAAAAGAAGTGGTTAAAAATTATTATATAAGTACCTACTTGAAATAGATTCAAAGTTTGGGCCTTGTCTTAATACATGATAAATTTTAGTTCTATTTGCTCACTTTAAAAATAAGCATTTGTAGATTAAACCAATTATGCAAAATAATATTATTTATTTAAATTTTACATTTCACTACCTTTGTTTAAATTATGTACAAAATACAAATATATAGTAAATACACATACTAAATAATTAGTTTGAATTTCAAATAGAAAATAATAAAAAAATAAATACCTATATATTTTAGTTTTGTATTAGAATGTCTTATAAAAAGAGGTTGTTTAAATTGACTATCTATTATGCTAATTATTGTCTACACAAATTTAAAAAAAGTTTGATAAGTAAATAAGTAGCCATGTAGGTGATACATAAATTTAAAATCCTAGACTTACTTGGCTTGATAAGTAGATTAAATATTTAGGTGTGTCACATTATCAATGTTGACATCATTATTTAAACATTTATTTGACCTTTTTTCTTTCTTAATTAATAAGCATCACATTAAAATACTTATAGTAGATAACTGATTTAAACACTACTTCTTAGCTGTTAATATGAAATTTCACAGTACCTATTACAGGGGTGTGATATTTAATTGATAATCTGATGAGTTATGAAATTTTAAGTCTCATTAAAAAAAAATTAAGTTTGATTACTGTAATATCATTCATAGGTATTGTATTTGAAAGAAAAAAAAATAGAAAATAATAATTTATAAATCATAATTAATAAATAACAAAATAATGAAATAGGTATATATATTTTTAAGGTATTTATTGTGATAAAAATATTAAAATGAATTACTATATAAGGGAGGAAAATATTACCAATATTAAATACTACCTACCTACATAGCTACAATAGTGATCAATCATGGGCGTCCCGGGGGGGGGGGGAACGGAGTACTTGCTTTCCTCTTTAGAATTTTAAATTTGTTATCTAATTGTAATAATAACGAAACATGATAATGTTCTATAAATAAAATGTATAATAATAATACCATTAATACCTAATTGTAATAATGAAAAAACATAATAATGTACTACCTATAAATAAAATGTATAAACAAATTTTCATTTATTTTTTAAATTAATTTTGCCCCCTTCCCCTAGAAAAATGTTTGTGATCAATAGATACAAATTTATCATTATATAATAAATTAATAAAATAAAATAATAAACACGAATTTGATAAACCTAAATTACTACAGATAGGCTTAAAAAAAATGTATAATAAAACAATACATAAATATGTACTTCTTAATATACAACGATTAAACTTAAATTCCTTCGTTCTCCGGTTTTATAGTTGTATAAATATATTTTTAAATAGTCTAAAAACACATTAATAGCCGCAAGATGGGTACCTATGGGCTATATATGTAGTATATACATTATATATATAATCTGAGTTTTTGAGACATCTGTCCTACACACATAACAATTGCATTTAATATGTCGCAGGATTGGTAAAACTATTCTAAAGAGCACCCTAAAAGAAGTAGTCGTAATTTTAACGCGAGTTTCATTTTTAAAATAATTTAAAATAAACTAGATATATCTTAAATACTTATAGTTTAATTTTTATATTAATGTTATTACCAATTTAGTAATATTTAGTATACTTAGTATACTTAAGTATTAAATAAATGTTTAATTTTATTGTATAGGTACAATGAAAAATTTAATGTAATTAAAAATTAGAAATGTTTCAAACTGTATTTATGATAATGTAAATATATCTATAATAAAATTGTAATTACAATATAGGATACAAAATATGGATAATATTAATATACAACAGGCATATACCTACTCATAGATAAAACCAAATTTACTTCCGCTAAAAATATAAAATGCGTCAATCACCGAATAATAGACTACGCACAAATAATATCCTATGTTAAAGTGTATATTATATAAATGAATAAAAAAAAAAAAACAAGACACAAGGATATTATAAAATTAACGCAAAGCATATATATTGTGGGATAGTTAAAATATTTACAGAATCATCATATACATTTTGCATTGGCGACCATTCTTAGAAACAACTTCACAGGCCTTTCATTATTATTAAAACACGAAACGTGATCACGATTCAGCATATGATTTAATTTAATTCTCTATTATTATAATACACAGAGATAGAATATAACACTTATCACACAGTATATATATATTATATTTGTTATTAAGACATTTCAGGTTAACTATTTAGTATTTATCCCAACAATTATTTGAATGACACGATTTGAACAGTAAGTTCTGTATAGAAAATAGGGTGTAGTGTAGCTGTTCTTTTATGGTAATCCAGCAATAGACAAGCGACTGTGGGCCATCTCTAACATGTTATGAAATTATGACTAATATAACTGTAATATAACTATAATATACATTATACATATACATATATGTTATATTATGTATATAATAGTTATCAAAGCATAATATTATACTATAGGGTTTGTATATATTTTACGTAAATTTTGTTGTTGTTTTTTTTTTTATACATTCAAACAATAGTAAATATTATATTTTATATTATATAACATTAAGATAGTTTTTTTTTATTTTGTTTCAGCTACTTATTTATTCAATGTTCATTTTAAACACAAAACCAATTTAGTGAATAATTATACATAATTAATCAATTGTATATATATATAAAAAAAAAACTAGAAATTTAGATTAAATAGTTAGTGTGGAGAAGAATTTTAACGCAATTATGTCATGAACTGTATGGGTTAAGTCTCGGTTACCTGTAAGTTATTATGTGCATCATTATGGTGGCAGTATAAAACTGGTTTTTTTAGTTTTTACAGACCATAACAGGTAGTACATTCGACTATTCGAGATAAATCCACATGTTCATGTATAACAAAAAGATGCCTATGGAACGGTTAATAATTTCATGTTGTCATGAATCATTTCAAATTAAATGTATACCAAAAACGAATCAAACTTGTAATATTATTAAACATGTATAGTTACGTATTTTTCACATGTATTTGATTAACATAATGACATTTGAATCTATAAAATAATAAATATTTGGTAATTCATCACAAATGCTAGATATTACTCATAAATATAAATTGATCAGTAGGTAAATATTAAAAATGAATAGTTTTAATTTACAACAACTATTATTAATTAACCATTTGTCCTGTATGCATTAATTATGTATTCATCAAGAAGCAGATAAATATATAATTGAACCCATATAATAATCATAAATTACCTACAAATTAAGTAAAGTGGGTCTGCGACCTGCGTACACATCGCTTGCACACATTAGTACGACATGTAATTTGTGCACACTTTGAGGATGTCAGCGCACTATGTAGATATTTATTTTCTCTCTCTGACCCATGGGTAACAAAGTAAATTTCCGTTCAGCAGAACTAACCTAGTTCTATTAATTATTATTAAACTTAAGTTAAGAACATAATCTATGTTTATATGTGGACTATTTTACGTTTTTTCAATTTGTATGTTAGTTATGAACACGTAAAATTTTATAATTTAGAAATGTTTATACTATCTTATTTTATAATTTAAATATCTTAAAAATCCAATGTACAAACGATAATTTACTTAACTTTAAGTTTAGTAATAGGTTAATTCTCTTTTATACTAAAGCAAACACAATACAAGGTTGATTCATTCACTATATTTCTGGTGGTTTGGTGAGAAAATAAACAGTGAGCTGATATCCTTTAAAAAATAAAACGAAGTCGCTTATTTATACATTTTAATCACGTTTCGGAATAAAATCAGGAAAATTAAGCAATACACAGTAATATATTATATTGTAATAAATATTAAGTTAAGTATAAACATATTAAATATTTATCTATGACTATAGTTTTTATTTTTGATTGCTGAAATGATAAATATTAGTAAGACGTGTATGAATAAAAAATATAATATACACATGAACACGATTAATCGATAAATTATTAATTTAAGTAAACATAACGTAATATAATGTATATTTTGTTCGTCTAGTATAAAAAATATGAGAGATCATTCAAAAACTTTCTCCTAAAAAAAGTAAGTGACTATTAGGTAGGTACTATATAGTGAATATTTACCTATAGCTTAACATGAGTTTATTATGTGCGTTGTGCACCAGAGATCAGACGTTTCAAAACGTTTCTAAAAAATACAACATTTGTTTATATCTAATTGTCACAATGATTAAACTTATCATAGAGATTGTAACTCACTCAGTAGATGTATTACAATATACACTATTTATACATTTTAATCAGTGATAGTAATATAGGTCGGTACAATATTCCAAATGACCAAATAGATATATAATATCATAAAGTTGATGTCAAAAATTCAGCATATATTTTAGACGAGCAACCTTTTATAAAAATATTATTTGAAAAATCTGTATTATTTGTTTGTATGATATAAATATAATAATTATTATTATTATTACTTACTATTAATATACTTTTTATACAATAATACTTATGTATACAATATTATATAATTTATTAAAAATAATAATACGTAGGTACTATAATATGTTGATTATATCATACAAAATAAATAGTTTCAATTTAACTTTATTTATTTATGTTGTTTAATTAGGCACTAAGTATTTATGCAAAAGTACAATTATAATAATTATTATTAGAAATGATAATCATTACATGAGTAAATTAAAAAAATGTATCTTAAGTAAATGACAAATCCTAAATTTATAAGCTTTCAGCAAATAAACAATATAAATCTTGAAACTCTGGCAGCGCTTTATAAAGTATAAAACGCCAAGATTGTTTTGACGAAAAAGTTGTTAAGTTAAAAATAGGGAAGTATCTACATGTTATATGTGTATTATATTTCAAAACTAACATTTTTGCATTTACGGTCTAACCTTGAACTTTGGACAACAGCCAGAGTATTTAATTATGTGTGTGAATCTATGATAGACGTATTGTAGGTTATTATTTAAATAACATTATAGCAGTTCTAATTTATTTCTAATTTTAGTTCCAGAATGCCAAATATTTTGCTATTAAATATCTAAATAAATAATTAAGAGTAGCCAAACTTAATTAAACGCTTACAGTATATGTTTACAGAGAATTCATTTTCTTTAATAATATAATATATAATTTACAATTTACTTGTTTATATTCTCATACTTCATAAATCATAATAATGCAAATGACAAATTGCTTAAATAAATGTTAATATAAGTACATACTATTGAATAATGACTTTTAAATGTTTATTGATTAAATATAATGGAAATAAATCACTGTAGTTTAGATTAATTTAGGCATTTAACCTAAATTACTTAATCATTACTGAACATTTTTTTTTATTCACCTAATTAATAATGTTAAGTTGCAAACAAAATATTTTAAAATATATAATTAGATGTTTTATTTATACCTAATTTAATTTGATTTAGATTTACTTAATTGTTTATAAAAAGTATATTTTTTTCGTAACGATTTTCACCGGATATTATCTAAAAAAATAATGTTATAATATTAAATTTAAAAGAAAATTGTAAATATATTTAAAACTAAGATACTAATAAGTAATAGCCATATCAAATAGGTATTGGAAGTTTAAGAATAATGTGGAAAACACACTCTGAAATTCTTTTTAAATAAATAAACAGTATATTGCACATATTAAATAATTTATAAATAATTATGTATCCATATTACATGATTATTAATACCTTTTATAAGTTAAAAATGTCCGATTATCATTAATATCAACAATTTATTAGTATATTTGAGAAATAACTGAGAAATATGTCAAGGGTAATATATATGTATTATATAATATTATTAAATTAATAGTAGTTGATACAAATTTATCAATTAATGATAAAAAATTTTTATAATTAATCTAGGATCTTTGTAAGATTTCTTCTGGTACGTATGTGTCCTGTTTATTCAAATGTTATAGTGAAAAAAATATATCACTTACTACAAGTTATTATTATACAATAATGTTCACACGATTTTGAACAAACATTTTTCATGATTTACGTAGGCTTAACTCGTTCGAAAGATTTTTAACGTATAATTATTAATTTCGAAATGGACATTGGTGCCTATTACTCAATAAAATAAACATTAAATATTTATATTATTATTTATTACCGCAACAGTCGTAGCCATTAGCTCATCACAATATATATTTGACAATACTTATTATTGTAATAATAATGATTCTCGTCATTATATTATTCATTTGTTGTTTTAATAAACTTACAAAAGGTTTACGGTGGTGATTCACTCATTCGCGTGCCGAGGCGTAACGATCTCATTGTAGTACCTATATAATAACCCGTCCACTCGTAAATAATGCATATTGTGTTAGGTCGAGTAGGCGAATCGAGTTTTTAGTCATTGGAATCTTAGTAAATACTCAATGATATGAAATATAGGTAAACATTTGTAATAAATCAGCTGTCATTGTATTGAAATATATAAAGTAAATATATCATTATTGTAGATGTCGGTGTGAATAAGTACAAAGATACGACTATAGGAATATTTGATTTTTGCTTGCATGTATGGACCGTGTAGTGTATTCCGCATGCGCGGCTGAGGCTATCGGTTGAGGAAAAAGGTATTCAGTTAAATGACGACGATGACGATGTTCGATCTATATATGTAATGTTTGACCTACAAAATTATAACAGCTAGGTACCTATCTATATAGGGTGATGAGCCACTGTTATTACCTACAATACTATTTGTTTACACAAAAACTCGGTAACCCCATTCAGTATAAATATGTACGATGTACCTAACATCCCTAGTAGACCTTTCTAACTGCAAAATCGAACAATTCTTCCTTACCATTATTTAAGTTGTATACAAATGTTTTTATAGACTATTGTTGCAGTTCAACTTGTAAATTTTAAAATACAATCAGCAAATAATTAATAGATATATTATTTCCATATTTCTCTGTATGTAAAAATAAAATATAATACATATATTAAAATCCACCTTTCCAGATTCGCCCACATGTAAATACTAATATAACCTTAATAAAAACAATCAATACAGTGCAATATTATGATATAAATTACTTAAATCTTATTTAATTACGATATATAGAGTGTAAGGTAGTAGGTGCAACTTACTGGCATTCATTCATTATTTCTTCTTGAGTCCTAATCTGAACTGGTGCTAATTTTTCTACAGACTCCTCGTAATCGCAAAAGCATCTGGTAATTTTATCGTCGAACGTGTGTACAAGATCTTCCAGAGACCCGCTAAATGTCTCCCCAAAATTGTCCGTATCCGACGTCGTCACCTCCACGCCAACGTTGTTGTTATTCGCTCCACACTGCGTGCACGGAGATTTGTTCGCAGGTTCCAGTGCCCTACTACTGTTGCTTAGCATGTTGTCCAGTTGCTCTTTATCTGCATCGTGTACGCTAACACCTAACGCCGGCTGACTATTTCCTTGTTGATGATGGTGATTGTGAAGATTGAGTTTGGCCGACTGCAGCGGCGAATCATCGTCCATCATTTTTGTCCACTCATCCGACTCCTCGAACTGCGCCAGAGGCGCTTCGAACTTCAGTTCGGCCATTTTGTTCATCATATCAAGCATAGCTCTCAGAAAATAAGCGTTTAGACTGGTCGACGGCGATGGATAATAAAAACAATATTAATAGTGTAAAGATGGGCCTACCGAGACATAAGAACGTACGTAATGAACGTACCGTTAATAAAAACACAAACGACAAGGCACGCGGTCCGAACAGCACTGAGCACTGGTAACTAAGCAGTGAGCGACTGAACGAGTAGCAACCGCCAACCACCGTGAAACGGTCGCCCGCCGCCGTAGGGATCGTGAACTGCTTGGCGCCGCAAATGTACGGTGCTGTGACAGTGTCGCGCATGTACGGTAATTATTGTATGCAACACGTTCGTTTTCGTCGTAATTAGGTTCAATCATTATATCATTAAGCTATTTAAGCTAATATTATATTGTATACAGAGTTGTTAGTTTTATCAACACTTATTCGAATTTAATAATAATTGATTGATACTTGATTTTATTACGAATAGACGAGTTTTTTTTTTAGTTCCAACAGCTGGCGTAGTTAAACAACGATATTTGTCATCACTCTATAAAAAATTCTGACAACCAAATTCACGAAGATACGTAAAATAATAAATATTCTTGACAATAAAAATAGTTCATTAAGGATTTAAAATTTAAATTAGAAGTTTAAAATTGTTTTATAGTGTCGATGACATACGGTTATTTGATGAAACTTAATTATAATCAAACTTGAATGTATTAATAGTTACAATCGTCAATTTCAACATTTTTTTACAGAGACACATCACGTATCTGTGTTGAATTATATAAATCTCTGCCTAATGTCGAGAGGTACATCGTGCATATTTTTACTATATATATATATATTATATGGCATTTACAACTTTGGTGAATATGTTGGTCATACTGAAAGTTTTATTTGGTCGAATAATTGTCAAAAGCCTTGCTGTGTACTGCGATTGTGTGTACAAGAAAGGAGCTCGCGCATAAAAGGGCGGAATGCGCCGTCCCCTCACTCTCCTCCCTGTAAAGCATACTATTGATCCGTAAACACTGTGACCACTTGCTGCTGCGTATATATTTTTTCCCATAGTATTTTAAAAATACTAAATAAAAAATAAAACACAACATATAATTCGCCTAAAATTAATAAAAAAAATAATAATTATGCATAGGTAATATTAATTGTTCAGTTTTTTGTCATGTCAATATATCATAGACTAATACAGTAATAAAATAATAATGTTTTTATAACTGATTGCCCTACGTAATATAAGTAGGTAGTTAAAAGTTGAACTATTTCTTTTTTACCAATAATAATCGTTATTCTCTCTAAAAAAAAAAAAATAGAGTGATAGGTCATGTTATTAATGATTTCAATACATGTTTATGCGTGTTTTAATTTACGGCCTATGTGAACAATTTTAGAAACAAAACTTTATTGGCACTATTGAGTAATTTTTGTATTTTTTTCAATAAACTTATGAGTTATGAATGGAAATAATTATTTAGATAGGTGAACTAAATAAACCAATTTTATTGAAAATGGAATTTCTATTCAAAATCAATAAATCGAATATGATAATATAATATTATGTAATAGGTATTAAATATAAGCATAAAGTCAGTGCTTATTAAATCATAAGTAAATCGTGTACTTGTATCTTAATTTTTAACATAGCATATGTATATTATATCTAATACTTGTTTTTGAAAGATAAAAAAATAATAATATGTAAATACATTTTTAGGAATCGAACACAATTATTACAGATACGAGTATAAATACTTAATAAAAAACATGATTATTTACTATATGGACTTGGGGTATTTTACAGTGGATATTAATATTATTTTCTTCTTTATTCTATAGGTACTGAATATTATATACTGAATTTTTTACGATATTACAACCTACAGAGGAAATACTTTATTTGGATGTTTTCTTGGGATATACTTTAATGAAGCTCATATTTCATTTTCTAATACAACAAATAGCTGTAAGATTCAAATTATTCTACAAACATATTGTATTTTATCATACATTGGTTTATTATGCAATTATTATAGCTTACGTTTAATATTTATGAAGATGGTTTAATATATTATATTAATAAAGAATAGAGTATAATTTTTCCTTAGGTACCTAACTAGCTATAATATTATATAGTATTTATGAAATACAATAAAAATTACTTAAAATAACAATTTGTATGGTGCAGGGTATTACGAGATACGAAGTTCCGTGTGTGTTTGGCGCCACCAATATTGCAGTGAGGTGTCTGCACGCAATGAATAATTTTTCCCTCATCACATATATTTATATAGATATGAAATAGAGTGTACCTATTAAATAATAATCTATGTTTATGTAATAAGAATAATAAGATATATTAGGTTCTAGTAAGATAATGTTTTAAAATTTACTCGACATGAAAATAAATATTAATTATATATACAATATACCTATCAATAAATGTTAAATAAAATGTATTTATTATTAAATGTGTAATTAATTAAAAAAAATAGTTACTAAATAACCTATATACATTATATATCTATATAAATATAACAAAAGTATTTATTGAATGCAAATGCAAATCCTTGTATTTTTAAAATGACGCTATTTCTATCAACATATAAATAATATTAAATTAGTAAATTATAATATTTATAAGTCTATTAAATAGATATTTCTATAATAATTAATGAATACTCACAACAATTATTACACATCGTAAATTTGTTCAATTAATTTACATGAATTATGAGAAAAATATTGCTTTTACATTAATGAGTAGTGACTATAATGTGCATAATTATATTTAATATAATATGTATATGTAAAAAGTCAATTGGTAAGTTTTTGTACTTGCTATGTTTGCATAAACTACAATATAAGCACTATTTACTTAGGTAGGTACCCAGCGTATAAGTTAACACTTTAATAATAAACACTACTTTATATACTGCAGTAATAACTAATAAAGTAATAAAGTATGTTGTATATTATGTAAACAATTAATCATTTCATTTTCTAACCCAAGTAATTTTTAATTCTAATAAATATTGATATTTTTCTCTCCGTAAAAATTTTTATTCTGATATAAAATGTATAAGTTAAGTTAAATTCTAGTATTTATAATTAAAGGTATTACATATTTATATATTGTATTTTTATTAACGTTTAGTTAAAAATTATTATTATAATATAAAAATAATTTATTAACGGAGTTTATAATAGGTACTACCAAGTGAATACATATTAAAAATCTGCATATAACCAATTTGTTTTATTTATTAAAATAATAAACACAATATAATGCATATAAAAATATTAATAAATACGGACATTTTTATCACTGTATAATTTTAACATAAGTTAATGTTTTAATAGTAATATACATTAGTATTAGTAATATGTGTTGATCTTGTACATCCAGGAAAAGAGAGATTAATTAAAAAGGGTGAATGGTTTATTTAAAGAACATTTTGTTTCTAATAATAACACTTTAATAGACCTTATTATTATATCTATAAATGATAAATTAAACTTTATTTAATATAGAATAAATAAATTAACAAGTAATAATTTATACTATTATCACTATTATACATTTATATTTTTATTAAACACAAGTATCCCTAGTACTTAGATATTTTAAGGCTAAAGTTATTTTAAAGCTATATTAATTTTAAAATATTGTTAATTGATTTATCAATTACGTGTAATAAATCTATTATAAATTATATACCTACCGATACATAAAATTAAACTATATATGCAGTTACATTAAATTAAACTATATCTGCAGTTCAATATTATAAATTATAATACAAAAAAATAGAATTAATGCATAAAATTAGCTACAGAATAGGCATCTACCTATTTTTTTAAAATTATAGTTAAAACAATTATAATTTTTGATCCCATGCTTGTTTTAAATAAAATAAAAAGAAATAATTGTCTGAAATATGAAAACTGCAATGTCCCTAATGTAAAAAGCAATAGCTATTGATCCTCTTCTATTTCTATTTCTGGAACGACCGTGATTACGAGTAACGAGAATTATTTTAAACTCCAGTATTATTATTATTATTTTTTTTTTATAGGAAATACTTAATTTTTACATAATCGTTTAATCAAATGCTTAAAAATATTTTGTTAGTGACGTTTTACGTTTTAAAAAGTAAAACTGTAACGAATAAAAATAATTATCATACTTTTATAGTTCTGAATGGAATATGGATAATGGATATTAAACTAATTACTATAAATAGAATAAACCTTTATAAAATTATAAAATTATTGTTTAATAAATTATTAAATATTGCACTAAACTATTATGATATGACCTTTAATTTTTTTTTTCTTAATAGTATTTTATATTTGTAGAAATAAAGATATAGGTATATACATTTTATAACACATAACATAATAACATATATGTATTACTAAATCTTAATTTAAATACTTAATAATATTTTGAATAATTTTATTCTTTTAACATTTAATAGGAGTGAATAAAAATACTTATACAGGTAAATAACCAATTTATATTTTTTTTATAAATACATTTTCAACTCACTTCATGGTTGGATGGTGAAAATAACCATTTATAATTGAATAAATGTCTATTATACCTCTAAGTATTCTACCACTACAAAAGTACGTCTTACTCTTACTCGTAAGTTAAACATAAGAGTACAGATTCGTACAAAGCTTGTCTAATTCTTAAATAATTTATAAAGTCTCAAGCATTTGAGATAATATGTAAACATAAAATTTAAACTAATAATTAATTGATTTCTAATTCAGTAGCCTAGTAAAACAGAAACCTATATCGCCTCAATAAGTATAATGTATAAAATGTTCTCATTAATATTATGACCCTTTTTAAAATTAAATAATTAATGTTAATATCATAGTACCAGTATTACCTTTATAGCTATACCAGTTGATCAAGTGGATTCTACTTCAGTAACCATAAAAATGCTTATAGAAATTTTTAAACCATTATTAATCTTTTCTCTTCTGACTTTTACTGCTACAGTAGTACCTATACATGCCAAGATAAAAAATGTGGTTCAGTCCACAGTTTAGTTTGAAGTGTTTGAATCACCTTTATTATTAGTGAATTATATTCATTCACGATTATATATTACTAAACAGGATGTCTCAACATACGTTTGTCCTCGAACAAATACTGGCGCTCCCGTACTCCCGTCACCAATCTCAAATCTGTTATATTTCTTCGTTACCCGCTTCATGACTATAATATAAAGGTATACATTTTAAAACTTACAATTCTGTTTGAATTATGAATACTAAATGGATGTAAACAAAAATTTCAGTTTTAAAAATATTCACAAAAATTATTCTTATTAATTCACTTTCAGATATTTAATTACAATTTTTTATTTTGTGTACACTGTACAAATAAACTAAAAATACTTAATTAATAATAATGGAATATCTTTCAAAATTCAAGTATAGTAATATGTAATTAAAAAAAAAAAAGAGAGAGAGAGAAAGTTATTGCTGTTTGATAGATTTAATTTAACCTCATCGTTAAGTAGATCACTTTAATTGACATATTAAATTTAAATTTAATTATAAACGATTGCATATTATTTAAAAAAGATTAGAGACAGTGGTTACCTCTATTTTTAATGATGTTTTATCATATATTTATAGAAGGTAATATGTGATTTATTTTCCAAAAATTAATTATATAATTTAATTAATATTTAATACACTTTATACTATAAGAAGGTAATATTATAGTATAAAGTGTATTAAATATTAATTAAATTATATAATTAATTTTTGGAAAATAAATCACATACATTATGTGTATATAATTAGATATTATTATTTATAGATATTGTTATTTTAGATATTATATTCATTATTGTCAAATTTTTTTTCTATTACTCGTAAAAAGACTTAACGTTTAACTTTTTTTTATTAAATTATAGTAAAAAGTAAATGAGAGGAATTTTGTAATATACATATAGGTAGGAGTTAAAATTTAAAATGTTTTCATTGGTTGATATATTTTATTAAAATTTTAACTTTAAATTATTTTTAAATATGTGATGATATATTTTTAACATTTTTAAATTGCTATAAAATTAATTTATAAGAAACTTTGTATTATATTTTAAAGCTTGACTTAGATATTTTGATATTTTAATAGCTTATAAATTGCTCCAAATAACTAAAAAAAAAGCAAAAGAATTATTAAAATTACAAAAATGTATAAAAAAGCTAATATTAATGTTTGATGAAAAGTTAAAGTAAATAAGTACAGTTATTCATTTTGCAGAATAATAAAGTAATAAACTATTTATTGTCGAAACTAGTTACTTTTTAATAACAGGTGCGTTATATATTTTAAGAATACATGTTGAAAAGTAGGTACTGAGAATTTTTTACTTTTGATTCCCTTCTTTTTTTTATAAAGAAAAATCAACTATATTTCTATATCAGAAACTACCTTCAATATTAAAGATTGAATAATTTTTACTGCTATGAAAGGTGATGGGCACTAATGATACGTACAAAAAATACATATCATTTTAAAATCAATACATTCATCGCTCCGCAACATAGAATCTGTAACTAATATCTTAAAAAACTTAATAGATACTAAGTACATTAATGTTGACGGGAACAATAATACGTTGTTTTTATTTATTTTTTTATACTTGTATCTATTCGCTCTGACTGATTGGGCTTGATTTTTTTTTTAAATTCACATTATAGAATACATAGGTTAGCTATAACTGAATACTTGTATACGATATACCAAATCCATATATTATAATATCGTTATGTAGGTGTCTATTATCATTACGATCTACGCAATTTCATAATTACCATAAACCTCAAATGTGTAAACCAAGGCCTAGGATTATAATCCTGTGATGTGTCATACACATTTAAATAAAATTAAATATAAAACACAAAAGTTAATCATGAGATTTTAGTAAAATTGAATATTACCTATAATAAATAATTATACCATCAATTCCCGCAGTAATTAATTATTATCAATTATTATAATGATTAATAAGGATACACGTATTTTACGAGTATACAAGGAAGAAAACTATACTGCAAGAGTTAATTGAAAAAAAGGTAGGTAAGTGAGTACCGTTCTGCTGTACATTATACGTTGAGTAGGTTACTATTATTTGTAGGTTTGCTAAATTTGAATTCAATGATTATTGATCAATTATTATAGACGAAAAGGAATTATTTTGAGCGGAAACGGTCTATCAGCCTATATCACTAGGTGATATAGTTTTTTGATAAAAGTACCAAGTTATTATTTTACTTTTAATATTATAGTAGGTTGGTATAATTTTTTCTAAAAATATTGCACTTATTTTATAATTGATACTTAATTATTATAATAATGTATTATACTTATACTATATTGTATCATTTATATAATACAATTTAATAATATTTATCTATAAATGCTCTAAACCAGTAAAAATAGATTCATAGCATCTATAAATAGATAAAATAAATAAAAAATGTTATTGCCTATAATAAGATTAATAGTTACTTAAAATACATAAAAAATATAAGTTATCATAAATAATGTTTTTAAGTTATAAAAAAATAATTAACATATCGTTATTTATCGTTCAAAAAAGTGATTTTTCCAAATTCACGGCAAATTGAAACTTAAAATATTTATAAAAAATAATTAACAACATACATCTTTTAGATTTTATGGTTTTATAGTCTGAATATTTACGAAGAATTTTTTTTACAATTTTCAAAAATTAGATACAAAAAAAAAAGTTCATATGAGTTTTGAATTACAAAATAGGTTTTAATTATTTGTGATTTTCATCAAAATTTTTATTTCAAATGTACATAAAAAAAATTGTGCTTATGTATTTTTAATATTTTTGTACAAATATAAGTATAATTTTTGTGGGATCTTGTATTAAATTTTCAAGAATCTTGATTTAGCTTATAATTTTTTATCGACATTTTATCAACTAAAAAAAAAAAAAATGATCATTTGGTGATAATTACAAGTAAATATTATTATATATTTTTGAAATATAAAAAAATATCATACATTTTTTGTAGAAATAATTATTTTTTGAGTGAATATCGTATGTCGTAAAAATTTGATCTTGAAATGCTCATAATAAATTGATTTGGCTTTTTGGTAAAATTTTCTTTTTCATATAAAAGTTAAAAAGCTATTGAAGAACCTTGTACTAAATTTTTAAATCTTTGGTAAAAATAAAATTTTTATGAATTTCTTACAAAATAATTTACTTATATTCGTTATTTTTATAAATATTGTTGAAATTCTATTTTTTACATTTATAAAAAAATATTGTGATTATAGATATTGATATTTTTCAACTGAAAAATGAACAAATTATGAGAAGCTTTGTAGTCAATTTTCAAGCGTTTTTATTCAAAAAATAATATTTGATAACATTTATAAAAAAAAAAAAAATTGAAAATTTTGCTGGAAGTAGCTCAATTATTTTGAAAAATACTGGTAATTTTTAATTTTGTTCTTTCTAATGTACAAATAATATTCATCTTGCTATCTAAAACCGCCTTCAAAATTGAAAATCGAAGAAATTTTTCTACAACTTATTATATATTTATACAATAAAAATATCACGAAATATTGTAAAATAAATGCATTCATCGATATTCGCTCTATTCAGAATCTATAAACTTAAAAAAAAAATCCCGCATCCATTTATTTTAAGCTATTATGTACTTAGTTGTATCCCAACTTAAGACTCGATTTTAAGGAACACATGAGCTAAAGGTACTTTATTGAAAAGTTTTCTTTTTTAAAATCCATTTTCACTATTATCAAACACCAAAAAATATATAATTATTAATTAGTGCATCAAATGGACTTCTTAATAGCAATTCTTTAAGGGGCTTGCAATATTATTGAAGTTGCACTTCGTTCTTTTGAGACTTAGATTTGGTTATACTAAAAAACCATTTAATTGGAGTGAAAACAACCAATAGCTCTGGTCGCAAAACTCTCACCTCTAATATTTACGTCAATACAATTTAAATGTATTTTAAATTTTTACATTACCAATGGACATTTTTAACACGATTTTAGTGTAAGCATTATAACATGAAGAAAAATTATTGTGATTGTAATAAATTTTGAATTCATAATGATATTTATTTTTTCATATCACCATTTATCATTATTATGTAATATACTTATAATAGGAATATTAGAAATTGTTTATTTTATACTGTGACATTAAATTTTGTATTGGAAAATAAACGATATTTATATTACTATCTAGTTGTGAAATTCTTGAACTCATATAACTTTAAAAGAAGCTAGTAGATAGCACTGCTAGTTAAAAACAAAATATTAATTTTTCTGACGTTCTGCACAACCAGTAAGTTATACTTATATATTTTCGTTCCAAGAACAGAACGATGCATGAGCCCTAGTTATATCTCCAAGAAAGGAGTAATTTTTGTTTTTGATTTTAATATAATATACATCATCTTAAGTACTTCTTTATTAATTAATATAAATCTATTATTTTTATTTATAACTGCAGTAATCCAGATAATTTAAATAAAAATAATCATTCATAATAATAATTCTCAAATTATTTAATATTCATAAGTATATTTAATGGGTTAAGTATTGACATAGGTTTTTGTAGGTATTTGACGGTATTTTTCTAAAATGTAATCTTTGTGGTGGAAATCCTAGAGAATGACTAATGAGTATTATGGTTGTATTGCAAGGTGAAAGCACTCATTAGATAGGTTATTCTTATAGATTTGTACCTTGAATACGAATAAAAATTTTCTAATAAATTGTTAATTTAAAAATATGTATAAAAAAGTGACATAGAAAAAAAGGTATTTATTAATTAAAAATTTAAAAGGTAAAAAGTAGAAATAATGTTTATCCGTAGCATCAAAATGAAATGAAACACATTTTTATATCTTTATTCAAAATATTATTTGTTTTCAAATTTGAATTCTATTGATGAGGTAGTCATTTATATTGTCTATGTCCAATAGTATAGCAATTTAATATTTATAGTATTGTTTTGTGTAGCTAAACAGTAAACATGTTAGTTATATATTAAATGTATGATGGGTGTATAATTTAGTTGTGATAAATTAACTTTCCATGTTAAACGTCAATGTCAAGTGCTGACACATACATCATTTGGGGAATGTAAAAATGAAATAAACAGTGCTAAATATTGATTCACAATTCACAAAGTTGAGATTTTAAAGTTTGTCGGTTTGGTTCTTATTTGGAACGTAAAGAGTGATAATTATTATAGTGTTTATATTTCTCTGATGATAAATTTGTTAAATTATTAGGTACCTATTTTTTGATGAAATATAACTATAAAAGTTCTGCACCCAATCCAATGATATATTATTATGCATAAACGTTTGAAAATACGTTAAAAAGTTAAATAGTTCATAGTTCATAGTTTTTATTAATATAAAGTCTTAAAATAATATTTTGATTATATAGCACGGGTTACAATAATATGATTTAAATAAAAATTTTAAATAATTCAAAAACTTAAAAATAATTATATGCTAATTTATTATTATGTTTTATAATATACGAGTATTATATATTTATATATAAGTAATTATACAGCGTATTTAAAATTATTCAATGGGATTAGGATTTAGAGACGATAGAGCTTCAGAAATTTAATCATATTATGGTATGAAAAATGACAACATAATAAATAATGTGATATTGTACATAGACTTAAATCTGTAATATTTATTATATAGGTAACAGTATAATACAATAAGAACTTTTATATTATACTAAAAGTTAAGACCTAAGTCCTATTTAGTACACATAAGTAGAATTGTATTATAATCATACTATATGGAATATAAGTTATATATATATATATATATAAACTATACTATAATTGTATTATAATCATATAATTTATTTATTTTTAATAATAATTATAGGTATACACGAAAAGCTTGAATTATTTTATACTATTTATTAATTGTTGGGGTAAAATTGAATATGTCTATTGTCTATCTATATAAGGATGAGCTGTGCCACTGTAGTAAAGTTCTTATAAATGTAACACATATACCTTTGAAGAATCATGAGGGGGAAGAGTTTTAAAAATGACTTTACCATTTTCATCTAGATAATCTCGAAAATACGAAGTATATATGCACTCAAATCCAAGTCTCTCTGCTGCTTTAGCTGAAAAATAACTGCTGCATTCTATATAAACCATTGGGCATTTATTTTCCAGCGCTAACTCTCTGAAAAGTCAAACATAATAAAATATATGTCTAAATATTAAATATCAATATTTAAATTAAGAAAATATAAGTGTACTTATAATTTATACATAGTCTATACAATAAATAGGTATAAATATATAATATTAATAATAATTTATTCAAGAAGCTACAATAATTATACATAAAGTAAATACTAACATCATTAATCTAGATATATGTATGTATGTATAAAGCTTTACATACTACCTACACTGTCGGTTAAATTTTTTCCAAGAAGAGATTTTAAGTTAAATTTATATCGAGAAAAAATATCATTTTCATAACATGATATTTTATTTTTGTTAAGTTTTAAAAATAATTTATTATATTATTTTGAATTTTATTATTACTTGCTTTAAAGTTTAAATATTTAATTAAATGAATAAATGGTTTATAGATTAGGGATTTTTAAAAATAATAGGAATTGCAGTCATTAATTTTTAATATATTTATATTCGGTAAAATTATTAATTAGTAATTTTCAGATAGGTCATAGACTTATTCATATTTGAGAATTTTTGAGGAGCTTGGGTGTGTTTATGAAGTAACAACTTTGGCTTTAAAATCGATACCCTTATTAATTAGGCCACTTAATATTTGAGTTAAGTAGTTCTTATTTTATAATAATGAATTAATGTGTTAAGTTCAAAGCTATTATTAAGTGCTTAAGTGATTATTGTGTGGGAAGCATAAGTTTCTTGTTGTGTAATCCACATTTTAAAAATTAAAATCAATTTACAGATTTGTTTTATTTAATAATAGTAAAATATTTAATGTTTAATGTATAATAACTATAATTATCACATTTTTATAGTAGGTAATAGATAACTTTGGTAATATACTTTCTACTTAAAAACTAAAGAGGTACAAAACTATTAATAAGCTTACATTGTCTTATCAATTAGAGCTTTGCATACTCCTTGGCCTCTAAATGATTCATCTACAGAAATTATTTTTATATCCATTACACGATCTATACTTGGGTATTTTTTGAAAACATCTGCTTCTCGTTCGACTTTATCTAAAAATGTTGTAATAACACTAAACTTGGTGTTATCTTTTATGTCTTCTTCGCTTTCGTTATTTTTTTCGCCGTCTTCTCTGTGCATCACATTATTTAAGACGACACCTATTAAGTCTCCATTAGGAGATACTGCTTTAAACGCCAAACCTGAATTTCAAAATAAAATACGTAATTTAAATGAAAATCAACATTATATAATATTTTATACATATAATTTTAAATAATTTATTATTAACTGATTAATAAATACTAGAGTAGAGACATATACAAAATATTAAAATATACATTTATACTTATACAGTATACACTAAACATAGTTTTAATTAGCAGTTTAGTAAATAAATATTAAAAATAAATAAAATGTAGAGTAATAAAAATATTAAATAAATCATGGACAATATCTGATTCTATAAGTGTGTACAGTTAAATATTAATTTGACACACTACCAGTTGGGTGTAGAGAATTTCAAATAATCAAATAAGTAGAAGAAATGACTATCAGTTTTATAAATGTAATGCAAAAAAAAAAAAAACAAAAAAAAAAATAGACAAAAAAAGAAATATGACTAAAAAAGAAAAAATTATCTAAATATGAAAAAATAAAAATGAAAACTCCAGATTTGGCTTTGTCGTAACACAAACAAAATTGTTTCTAACTACCATTTTTTTACAACTATACAAAACGAACCTGCCAGTAGTGTTAAAAAAACCTCTGCCCCACTAGTAATTACATAGTTTTTTTTTTTTTTTACTTAATACATTTTTGTTATTGATTGTTGTTTACATTTAAGTATTAGGTATATTTCATATAGGCTCGTATATATGGTTTCTTAATAGAAGCAAGTAATATACAATATTAAATATTTTTTTATTCACAAAAAAGTGGTTATTGTATCAGTTAATAAATAGTACGTAATACAGTTAATTAAATTTATGTCATTAATATATTATTTGCCAGTAAGGAACGATTAAATTTAAAATAATTTAATATTTAAAAAAAACATTATCTTCAAAATAAGTATGCTAAGAAATATTCTAACGGATACATAAATTATTAATCAATAACTTCAGTTGTTAAAAGGACACCACACCAGTATGTGTTGTTATAATTTTACAAAGCAAATTTACGTTCAGTAATTTCAGTTGTGTGTAGTAATTTAAGATTTAATAATAGAGTAAATTGATTCATTATCAAACTTAAATGTTGGGACCATTATTTGTGTTTTAAAGATATTTTAATTATTAAATGAGTTATAAAAATAATTTTTAAATTGTAATATTTTACATAGGTACTTTTGCTTAAACAAAGATATCGTAAAAAAACAAAACAGATAATTGCTTCTTTTTAGGTTTCATAATAAGGGCTGTAACACGATTGAGCATTTGAGCATAAAAACCTTTTTTGCGACACGATTGAGCAAAATTGTCGGTGTATCAAAGGAAATTAAAATATAAAAGAAAACCTACACGATTAAGCATAAAAAACTATGCAACGTTGCCATTTTTAATTTTGAACTGTATTAAACAAAAATATTTATTCAAATAATTATAATAATTCAAAATATAACATGTTATGATTTCATAGTCCATAATATGTAACATACCTAGTCACATTATAATAGTATTTAGATTGTTTGATAATAATAGTAATAATAATAGTTATGACATGAAAATAATAAAATTAAAATATTTATAAGTCCATAGTAGTCTCAATAGTAGTCAAATTATATAATATATAAATCTATTTGATAATAATAATAAATTAAATTACATTATTATACCTTGGTATCTGTTTCCAAGTTAGCTTAAATATTTTAATAAAGATTCCGTATTCTTACGATTTAAATATTGGTCGAAAGCTTGAACATTAAATTCTAGCTTGGCCAGCTCACAGTTCGCGTCTGATTTGATATCAATGATATCATAATAATTGGTGTAATAATATATGTGAAAATAATAAACTAGAAAATGTTCGCATCGTGAATGTGGCAACATCACATAAATTATTCTATGCTTAATTGTGTTGCTAAAAAGGTATATGCTCAATCGTGCTTTATCGATAATAAGTATATGCTCTCTATTATTAAAGATTATTACACAAAATCACTAAATTGGAATTGTTGATTATAAATTTGATATATCGTATATTTATACTATGAAGACACACATGCGGATTTTGCGTTCTCTTTAATTGGTAATTTGATGTCGATGTCTGAAAAAATGATCTTCTTATTAATCATTTAATTTAGTCACAAGGGAAAACTATTTTCTTTCAAATAAAAGCACAAATAGTTGGGTTAAATTTGAATTTTTTTAACTTTTTTAACTCGCTAATGCACAGCTTGAATATATTTAAAAAGGTTTTATCATATAATTTGAAAGTTGTAAGTACCTATCGAATAATATTTATTATATTATTCATATAAAATTTAGGTATTTTTATGTTATATAAATATATTATTTTTAATTTTTATGACAATAAAAAAAAAAAAACGTATGATTTTTAAAAGAAAGTATAAAGTGTATTGTATATTACAATTTTATGTTTGAGCTTACCATTATCCATAAAATTAAAACAGTAGTTTTCAAGTTTTGCTAAAGAATCATAATCTTCCCGCATATTTATACCCAAAATAAGAGGTTCATCTCGGAAGAAAAATTTTCTTAAAAAGTCAATGACAACTTGTTTATCTTCAGCAGTAGTTGGGACAATGTTATGGCTATATTTGTTGACATCACTCATTTTTCTAAGATTTTGAATACTTAAATTCTGAAAACTTAATGTTCATATATTTATTTATTGTTAAATAATTCGGTGATTATAATCATATTGTGAAATATAATAATGCGTAGATGATCTTTAAACTATATTACAGATCATTAAAATGCTTAAAATTTTAAAATAATTGATATTATTTGCATTTTTAATTTAGTTACACCTACTCGATATTTTCATTAAATTAAAAGTTGAAGTACGCATACCTATAGGCTATGAACTTTTTCATGAATTTAACATTGAGATTTTTATTATAGTTGAATTATTAATTTAAATTAACTTTCAATAAATATAAATTTGTGTACAAAATGTTGATATAATGTATACAATTTATATTAATTAAGTTGGTTTTTATAAATTTCAATAGTAAAAAAATATCTAACGTAACTTATTTTGCCACACCCAAATACACACTCCCAAGGAAATAATTACAAAATTAAGCAATGTAATAATAGTTATAACTATGTTAATTTGAAATTTAAAAATCATAAAATTCTTATAAATTTTAAATTTTATAATAGCAAACCAATATTAAAGTTTGTTTAATTAATTAACGATTTTAGATCTAGTTTTTTTTTTAAATATAATATGATAACAATATGCATTATTTTTAAATATAAATATATAAGAATCTATTAATTATTGTAACATTATACTATCAACAAAACGTTATTACCTTAATTTAATTATTTAGCGTTGTTCTATTTATACGATTTTTATATGTTTAATTTGATGATTGTGATTCGTTGATCTGTAGCGTAAAACTACGGCATCAGAACTTTCCTTCACTCATGGATTTTTGAATTTCGGGGTCTCCATAGCGACAAATAAGGGCGTCTCTATCACGACCTTGCTCACAATTGATTATATCTCAATATTCCTAATTTTCTTCCTATCTTTTGTTGTATTACATTTTATCAAATTATAAAATCAGGCATTAATATTAAAACAGAAAGACTCAAAGACATGAAATTGCAACTATAATTAATTTATATTTTATTTGCTTTGGAATATTTAGTTTAAAATGAAGTTACTTATCTACTTTAATAGGTACAATATTTTCATATAATACAAATAGACTATAGAGCATTTAGGTTTTATTATACATTTTAATTAAATTACAATTCAGGTTCATATTGAGTATAGAATTTTAAAAGTGCTATACATGCCTACAAATTAATGGTGTAGCCCGGGGGTAATGAAGAGGCTGCCCCCCCACGACAAAAACGCCACTGTGCTTAATATATCTATATAAATATTAAAATATACAATACACATATAAATTGTATGATATAGTATCTGTTCATTTTTTTTTATTTTTTAGTTTAAATAATTGGTTACTATTTTTTTAGAATAATATTTTAAATATCTAGTATAATATTTTGCTGTAAATGATAGTTTAGGAAGTTAGGAATAGCTTAGCAGGTATTTTTTTAGCCGATAACGGATATTGAAAAACATTATGATTTCAGTATAAAAAGACGTCAATCCAAATTTATTGTTTCCGATTTAGAATTACTTGAATTTACACTTATTTACGTTTAGCTTCGCCAGTTTTAATATTAAAGTGAATAAACCTATAATTAAATTTGATGGTAAGAACATTATCTTTGTTTGATGTTTGTATTTCGGGGTTTACGAACACAGATAAAGTTCTTAATACTAATTTTTATAATAGACCGATTCACTTTGATTTTATGAAAAATAACGAAGGTAAAAGTAAACTGCAGCTGAGCGTAAATTTTCCGTGTTATATACATTTGTAATTTGTAAGACAGAGACAACAAATGAGGTTGTAACTTGTAACGACTCCTTAAAATCATCAATACGTCATATTTAATCACATTTATAGTTTAATAGTAAATTAAATATAACTTTTATATTAGTAGAGCGATCGATAACCAAAATAATAAATATTTAGTGTTGAGACGAAAGAGTTAATATTACATGCAGATTAAAAGTATTGGAATATAATACTATGATTAAATATTCTTTTTTATCTATTACTTATTTTCTTTATTTTTGTTTTTTTAATATTATAAAATTATGTAGCCTAAATACATAATAAAATAATAGTATAACATATAATTTATATTTATTTCATTTTATTTTAAACATTTAAATGATATGAATTAGAATATTTTATCGAAAAACTTATATTTAGCACTAAAATGTTTTTTTTCTTATTACTCCTTTAGTTTAGAGTACTAAATATAAAGTATTTATTTTACATTAAATTTAAAATAAAATATTGATTAAAAATATATTTAACAATGTATTTGTTCAACTGTTGTTGATTGAATTTAGTTCATGATACTTATTTTTTAAATTTTAATAGTTTAAAAAACGATTTAAAATAAAAAAGTTAATAGGTAGATAGGTATTAATGTGGATAGGTAATAAGTAGGTTGGTAGGTAGTTAAAATAGAAGGGTGGCAGTATTGTGCTAAACAGTTCCCACCCGTTCCCGGTTTCAAGAAGGAAAAAAAAAAAAAGGTAGTTAAAATAGAAATAATACTTTTTTTACATTTGTTAAATTATGTTGTTATTAAAATGTATCAGTGGCATATTATTATTATTTTTACTTTTTTTAATAAAATAAAAATATCGTTTGGATTAAATATGTTTTGTACTATAATTTAACTAGTAAGTATATTAAATCACTAATATAAAAACAATAATTTTCCAATTACATGAAGACAAAAATTAGAACCTACCAATTTTATAATAATCACCAAACAATTTTTATTCTGACAGTTGAAATTAAATCATGAACTATAAAATTAAAAAAGATTATCAACAAAAAACACAATTTAATAACTTATTTTATATTACCTATACCCTAAAAAAAAATAATGTGTTTGTTACACTTTAATATAAGATAATTAACAAACATTAATATTGTCAGACACAGGTACATAACTATTACAACTCTCAAATAAAGTGAACACCTTTCTAGTTCATTGCTTTTTGTTATTTCATACATATTTGTGCATACAGCTGTGCACCACACTACTAAATTTTATTGCCTTAAATAGTGACGCATTATATATATATTTATTTATTTCAGATATAAAATAATTGAATAATTCTTATCTATCCACAATGTAAGACATTTTTGAAAACAATTGGTTAATAATTTCAGTTAGTATTTTATCAATGTTTACTTGTTAAGTATAAAATAAATAGGTATATGTTTTAAAATTAGTACAGTATTAATTAAAACTATTTGAATTATGTTATAATTATATTCATAAAATTATAATTTGTTCAGCAAGAATTTAACTAAACTAATGAAATATATTATTTACCAATATTACTATCGTTATTTGTATATCAAAAAGTAAAATAATATATAGTTTACTTATTAGTTATTATACAATATTTAATGTTGACCTTAATATAGACTTAAAAATTCCTTTTTGTGGGAAAAAATATCTTGAATAAGTTAAATACAATAAATATAAATTAAACTTAGTGTTTACTATCTAGAACACTATAAAATAAATTGAGTAAGTACATAAAGTATTAATAGATGATGTAATATTTTATAAATTCCGGAAAAATTATTTACTGTACGGTGATTAAAATCATACGCAGGATGACGAATTTAGGTGCTCACGGCTTTTCAATTTTATGTGAAAATATAATTTTTCCCAACCACTAAACTACACATAATATACATAATATACACAATTCATGTGAACCTATTAAATATATGTAATATGTATTATGTATATTGCAAAGTTTTCGAGTGCTCGCTGTTTTAGTTTTAAATGAAAATTGAACACGGACTAATTATTATTTTATATTAGCGATTACTGTTTAATATATCATGTTATAAAATTAAAAAGTTTATGCTATTATAATATTAATCATGAACCATTTACTATATATTTATGTAAACTAGTCATATTATAATAAACCTAAACTTTATAGATTACAATACTAATCTTTCTAATCCTCAAACCTATTTGGTCCTATGGAATTCAACTTTGGGGGTCAGCCAAAGACTCTAACACAAACAGAATTCAAAAATTTCAATCCAAATGCCTACGACAGATAACCAAAGCTCCTTTTTACGTATCGAATGATACGTCCACAGGGACCTCCTTATTCCGACAGTCAAAAACGTTACTAAAACCTTATACAAACGTTTCCACCTTAAACTTGCAAATCATCGTAACCCCCTCATCCAAAACCTCTCATCACTAACATTCCCAGGCGACCCTGATCGACATTTAAAACGCAACTGGTGCCGTGACTTACTAGTCGACTAACCACCACCACACACGCCATGAAGTGCTATTACTGAATAGCTTCTTCACCCAAACCAACCATGACCTATTATAATATCATACATCTATTGTGCGTATTGTAAATACTTTATACAGATTGTAAAAATAAAAATAATATGTGAAAAAAAAAAATCTTTCTAAATATTAAATAACATACTTAATTATTTGTAAAATTGTATAGTAATAGACTTATGAAATATTATTTCGCTAACATTTAGTTCAATTATTTTTATAATTTTATAAATAAGATGAACATTTACGACATTATAATTTAATTAAATGTTATAAAATTGCACTATTTAGTATTAATCAACAACATAACGATTTTATTAAAAATAGAGAATTATAATTTTTGTGATTATCAATTTCTATCTAATGTCATAATGTGTTTTTATTACTATTATAAAAATTATTCAGTGAAATAAAAAAATGATTAGTTTTTATAGTTTAGAAAGGTATAGCTGGTTAATTGTAAAACGCAGTCAAAATTTAATTTATACTATACTATTAATAAACTTATACTTTAGAAGTAGCAACAATTTATGATTTTCTTATCATTGCATATTTAACTTGTTGTTGCTGAAACGGTTTTCTTTTTCTTTTTGAATTATATAGCTACTAGTATATAATATATACTAAACCATTTAAACATAAACACATTACACTTAAATGCTGAATAGTCTTTACTGTGAAATATTTTTAAACTGTTGTAGATTAATTAAATACATATTGTAAGTTCAATTAAAACGTTATTATATTTGAATATTTTGTTTTATGACGCACATATTAGGTGCAAAAGTATAGATAACATTAACAAATTAAATTTAAACTATCTAATAAACGTTTATATGAAATACATATGTTATACAAACAGTGTTAAGTTATTGAGTGGGAATAAATACATAGCTACAAACCATATCGTAAATAAAATTAAATTCAGTAGTTAAAAAATAGCGATTTAAAACATGCCAATTATAATACACATATATATACGTATATATTAAGTACAGTATTTTAAATTATTATGAATAAAATAAATATTAAATTAGAATTCAATCAATATTATTAGAAATTAATAATGAGATATACTTATACGGGAATTGGGTATGTTACTCTAAAAAATTTCAATACAATGAGAGTGTCTAAATAAAGCAATTTCATAGTAAAAGAAAAGCAAATTATAGCTATATGTAACTAATATAATAAAAACTTTGGTTTATAAATATTTACCATTCATATGTATAAATAATTTACTAGTTTCTAAATGCACTGAATTTATTAACGAATAACATGTTACCGTCTAAATAAATAAATGCATAACGATTTACATTAAATACAGTAAAATTGCATGTCACAATGTTAAATATTACAGTAGTAAAAAAATTAATTTAATAAACAATGATGACTACTAATAAATGGTTTTAAAGAGTTAAAGAATCAAATCAATTTAAAATACGTTAAAAGAAATGCATTAACTGGTATCAGCGTTAGACGCATCACGGAATGAAAATTTATCATGAATTATGATTTATAATTATTATATAAAAATAATAATCAAAATTGGAATTTTAAAAAGTCGAAGAGTAAAAAACAACAAGGTTTCCAGAGTAAAATTTAAATAACAATTATGCTCTGACGAACATTTGTTTAAACTTTTTTCTTTTACGAGTCACTTTGGTTAGTAGGTTAAAGTAGGTACTGCTCTGCCATACGTTTGATGATGATTAGGTCACTTATAGAAATGTTAAATTTTAATTCATTAATATATATATATAATATACATGAAAAACTTATTATGAAAGGAGACAGTCTGTTAGCTTATATCAATAAATATATTCCATGATATTTTTTTTGAAAATAGCTATTGAAATAATTTATTTGACTATTATTAATACAGTAGGTTGAATTAATGTTTACCAAAAACATTGCATTTGAAAATAATAATTGTGTATAAAATCAAATAATATACTTACAATTTCTATACTCTTACGAATAATGCTTTTGAACTTTAACATAATAATGAATATTCATAATTTAAATATGTAATTTTGTCTAAATTTCAATTCAAAATATTTATTAAAATAAATTGTACCTAAGAGTTTAAATATTTTTATGTATTTATAGTAACAACTTATGTGGGATTTTGTATTCAATTTTCAAGTTTTTTGACCAAGAGAAAACATTTTTATTAACATTTATGGAAATAAAACTAAAATATACAGACAATTTAAAATATTTATAAATAACTTAAAAGAATAGAAATATTTTAAAAATTATACTATTTTTATGGAAATCATAATATAAAAATTTGGTTAAAATTAATAAACTCAATAGTAGCTGGACTGTCACAAGACAGCTGATCGTAGGCTAGGTTCACCTACGGAAGACTATGCAAATATGACGAAAAAATACTTTTGTACGTTTAATGACTTGAAACGTTAGTAAAAGACTAATAATATAATTGATTATGCAATCGCTCAGATCAACGTTTGATAAACAGCAATTATTGAAATTATTAATGACAATGATTTTTTCGCTAACTGGAAACAAGCTATAGACGTCGTTTTTCAGTTATACCAATAATGATCGTTATGATCTGAGATTTTGACCAGTAAAGTAGTTAAAGAATTATTAACATCTATCTATGTACGATCTGTAAATATTACAAAGTTCAATTACTTGTCTCGAATTCAACGCCGACGATGTATACTAATTGCACTGCAGGCACATAAGTCCTCGTGTGCGCGATTCGATGGTCCCATTCGACGGCTGGTCGTCGTTGATTTCACGTGTAGCATCATTAGGCATAGTAAGTTATTAAAAATACTTGAAAATAAGGGTATAATGCACGCATGCTAAACTAAAACAAATATGTTGAATTTTTGAGATATTTATTAGTATTTAGCGAAGTCTCGTTTGAAATTCGAACTGTGGATTGAGAATTCAAAAAATGGAAATATCTTCACTCCAATACTATTGTGTCTAGACCTGGTAAGTGCATCGAAACTTGAGAATGTTTAAAACATCATACCAATAACACGAAGTTTGGTTAGTCGTTTATAGTTTATCTATGTGATCAGGGGATCGAGATATTATTAAGTTTGTTAAGTCTATCGAAGTTGAGTTATTACGAATAGTTTAGGAGATTATCCTGAACAAAAAAAAACTACTATATTTTTTACAGGTATATATAAAGAAGATATAATATATATATTTCAGTTTCAATTTCTCTGGAAGTAATTACAGAGAAAACTGTGTAATGCGGACTCTGAATAAAACGGAACCTTCTAAATGTGAATACGGAATGATTTTGTAGGTTCCACGTCTAACCTTGCATAAACCGGAAATGTGTCACGAGTCACGTTACGTTGATGTGAGTATGTAAATACATTGTAAAACGATAAATTCAAATAAAACTATATTACATATATTAGTTAGATAATTTTTTTTTTTTGGTTATCGTACTTGCGATACATACTTATCCCGTATATATAATGTATAGTTGTGAAACATTTATGCACCAACAGTCTTATACTGAACAGTTTGCTTGTGCATACAAAGTGACGTCAATTTAAATACATATAATATTGGAAAAATAGCAACAACAGTGACAAAAAAAAAAAAGGTCTACATGATTTTTGGAAAAGATAAATATTTAAATTTAATTCCCAACCTTCATACTTATATAATATGTATGATTTGTTGATAGTCTATAATTAATCTAAAATCCGTTATACAAAGTCGAGTAATAAATTGAATTTATAATTATTAGTCTCTAACTCAAAAATAAAAATTATAAATGTCATAAACTAATTTTTTAACGTGAAAAATTGATACAAATTTATAATCCAGAATTTTTCCGTTTTATTCGATAAAGCGGAGAACTGCTTAAAGCGGAATTTTTGATTGTTCCCATGTTATTCCACATTAGACAATTTTCACTGTATTATCTTAGTAAATAGATTTTCAATTTAGATGTATTGTTATGTAACAACAAACTTTTTTTAAGATTAAGTTTTTTCATAATGTTTTCTCATTTTCATATTATTTTAAGTAAATTCTTCCATAAAATATTAACTTAAAAATTAAATAATAACTTGCTTGTTAAGGAAGTTTAGTAATCATTCTTTAAATTTTTTTCATGGTATGTAATGTAATTTAATAATAAAAATTATTACATTAATAAAGAAAATAAATATAATATTTAGTTATTTTTATTTTCATTAAATTTTTAATATATTTATAATGTTTTAAAATTAATGGCTAAGTCTACGATATTAATAAATTTGTGACATGAACAATTTTGAATAATCTATAAAAATTACTTAACTAGTCAGATAAACTAGGATAAGAAAACAATTTTAATATCCATTATACTATTATTCAAACATGGTAGGTACACAATATATAGCTTATAGTATATTAAAAATTATAAATTAATAAAATTTAAATTATTTATAAACAGAAAACTGAGGTTTGTTATAGATATCGTATACATCTAATAAGATAACTTAATTAAGAAACTACGTTACTAAGTAATGATATTAGAAAATACTTTGCTTTAATTTATAAGCATAGAAAGGAATTCATTGATTTACTAATATGTGTTTGGGCATGTGATTATTTTTGTATGTCAATACATTTATTGAGTAAAACATTTGTGTGGTAGTTGATAATTTAGAAAGAAATAACCATATAGAGCTTTGATATTTTAACCAAATATTTATTCTATAAAATATCTGGACATGAAATAATTTTCAATGTATTTTGGCTAATTTTGTGTTAATTAAATAAATTTAAAATTTTTAAAGTCTTATTTTAAATTATAAATTATGCATTTTTTCTTGACCGAAAATCTTAAAAATTTAAAATAAGGTTCATTATAAAATCTCTAACTGTAATTGAAAAATATAAAAAATGTATTATCACAACTTTTTTATAAACATTTGAAGTTTCACTTTTAACTAAATTCAAATATTTAAACGAAAAATAATGATTTTTTTGTCTTATTTATAAAATGTATGAATAATTAAAACGTATAATACAATATAAATTATTTAATTAGGTATATGATGTCAATGGCAACAGTTAGTTTATTCCTCGTTACTTAAAAATAAATTATCAATAGTTATATAGATAAATTATAAATATCCTTAAATATAGATATCGACTCTAAAAAAGAAACTTCTATTTCCAACTAGAATTATTTTTCGAATGCAATTATTTATTATTGAATTCAAAATTAACACGTTTATTACAGATTATAGTGAGCTATGATACTTGATGACAAGGTTAACTATATTTAGAGAAATTTCTTCGCTTTATTTATTTTTATTTGTATGTATTTAAATGTATTCTGCTGTTTTTTTATAAGTATAAACATTTTAATAGTTATAAAAGTCCATTAAACGTATTAAATATTATATATTTATATATAATGAAATAATAACATTTCCAATATTTATTTAATAGGTATTAAATATTAGTTTTATTATTTTAATATTTTCTGTATTATATTTGAATATTTATTTTTTTTAATATACAATATCATAATCAATAATACAAATAACAAAAAAAAAAAAAAAAATAATAATATTTATGATAATGATTATAATAATAATAATATTAATATTAATAATAATAATAATAATTCGCTTAGTACTATTTTTATGAAATATGGAAATATATCAACTTTAAAGATATAATTATTTTATACATTTCGAATTAGAAATTTATCATAATGTAACAATAGACAAAGCAAAATAATTAAAATATCTTTTATATAAATCAACAGTCATAAATAAAGTACTATAACATAATATATAATATTTATACTTGTAGCTTATAATTTTGATTTTTCGTTGAACATAATTATCTGGTACAATTTAAACAATTCAAAAATTATATACAAAAAATACAATACTGGTAACGACTAATGATTATTATTTTTTTATTTAAAAGAAGTGGGCCTGCTGTGTAAAGGTTCAAATCAAATGGTATTATTACAAAGGTAGCACAAACACTTTAGCACCTCTGTGTGGTGATTGTGTTTTAAATACCATCTCACCATGTTCGTTAACGTAATCGTTGTAGGCCAGTGAATAAATGCACTGAAACCCAAGTCTTTCGACTGCTTTAGCAGAATAATGACTGGTACACTCAACGTAAATCATTTGACAACCCATTTCCAACGCATATTCTCTAAAAATTAAAATTTAATTTCAATATTATTTATAATTGCATACAGTCAAATAAATATTTGCTAAAACATACATATAATTATATTCCATTGTTATAACGCAGATATTTATAATTTTTAATAACATTTTGTTTCAATAAATCAAAGATATGTAGCACAATTTAATACATTTTTTTATACCTAAATAATTTTTCATTGGTAATAAATAATATTGAACACTGTTTTTATTTCAAATTAAAATTGAAATATGGCCTCGTCCATATGCATACAATTTTTTAGTTAAATTTTTGGCTTGGGAAGAACCGTAAATAGTACCTAATGAATATTTATCAAATGTGACATACCTACATGTTAGTATGTTAATAAAATTCATTTTTGCATACTTAGTTTTATCGACGAGCGCCTTGCATACTCCTTGGCCTCTATAAGCTTCATTCACTGTAACAATTTTTATTTCCAATATACGATTTACATTTTTATACTGGGTAAACACGTCTGCTTCTCGTTTAATTTTGTCTAAGAGAACCACAATGTCCTTAAACTTCAAGTTTGCACTACATGTATCACCATCTTCCTCGTCTTCTTCTTCATCATCTCTATGCATTATATTGTTCAAAATCACACCCATTATGTCACCAGTATGAGATACTGCCATAAATGTCATTCCTGAATATAAAAAGTTAACCAATATAAATACAAATTAATCGAAGTCTATGATTTATATTTAAGTAAAGGTAAAGTTACTTTGAAGAAAAAACTTGTTAATACATTAATTTATTGTTATATAATAACTATTGGTTTCTAATATGTATATTTTAAATATTATATTAAATATCTTCTAATTGAATTCTTTATTTTTAATTTAAATAATTTCATAATTTTAAAAATTTAAGTTCTAATATAATATGTCTACAACTTATGAATTATAGAATCGATCCATATTATTTTTACCATATTGTAAATAGCTGATACAGTAGTTCTCAAGTTTCGCTGCTGAATCTGTTTCTTCCAATAATTGTATCGCTACGTTTAATGGTTCATCGCGGAAAAAGAACTTTCTGAGAAAAGCAGCCACAGTATGTTTATCTTTGGTAGTAATAGGAACTATGCTATAAGTAAATTTTGCTTGGTTTGCTTCATCCATAATGTTACTGTGGTAGATTTTTTTCTGAAACTAAAATACAAAAATATTATTTTCAGTAAAACATATTTATTGTTAATACTTTTTTTTTCGTTTTTTTTTTTCTGTTAAATTTCGTATTTATTTTAAATACATTACTAGATAAGTAATATATAATAATATTACACAACAGCAATTGATTTTAGAAAAAATATTTAATGTATTTATTATATAATAAGCATAGGAAACGCCTAATTTTCATTTAAATAGAATTAATTGAACAAAAAATTTTTTTATAAAATTATTATAAAATTTTGTATAATTAAGCATTTGGCTAGTGGGCATTGGACTAATCATTTAAAGTTTAGATTGTAGGAGTTTAATCAAAAAAATATATTAGATATATATATTTTTATAATAAACATTTGAAGATTATATTGTATTTTAAAATAAATAAATGGATTATTAATGTAAATGTGATGAAAAATTTTATTTAGTATCGTATTTAAGACTAAACGTTTTTTAACAAAAATATAACAAACAATTTAAAATATTTTTATGTATCAGTTTAAAATTAAAAGTAACCGTTTTTTAAGTTGCAAGTATAATAATATCAACATCATTAAAATATGCTATAAGACAAGACTAAACAATGTATTTATAATTAATTTATTGTGTAAATACAAGTGAAATTTCCAATCTAGTATATTTATTAAAATTATTATAATCAGTGTTTATGAATCCCGGATAGAAAAAATTAATAAGTAAAATTTTGCATGAAATTGGAAAATTTGAAGTTCATAAATCAATTATATGTAATTTGAATTATGAACAGGGATTAATAATTTTCTAAGCTCTTTTCAATTTTCAGTTTTACAGATTGATTACTTCGAATATTAGAATAACATATTATTTAGTTTAAAAAGACAACAAAATTTAACAATGGCTATATCTATTCAAATACAAATTTGATTTAAAAAAAAAAAAGGATACGTTAAAAAATTGTGAAATTCTTAAAAAAACCGCATGTTTTATAATGATGGGTATAATTGTATAAAACTCAAATATTAATGATGATTAATAAAAATGAATATAAAATTGTATACCAGTTGATAAGATGAAAGATTGATGGCAAAGCCATTATCAATTTTGGTTGAATATGCCATTTTTCGCGAATAATTTTCACACTATTCAAAATATACGAAGAATCACAATTAAAGTTATAGAGTACAACAACTGAACTCCGACGACGACTTTATGTGCCTGAATTTACAATTTCCATTCTTTATATACTTGGACAAATCATAGAACATTGTACACGCCCAATATCCTAATGCATACAAACGAAATCCAGTTCTGAATGATTATAAAATTAATATAGTTTAATGCCCTTAAACAACTAAACAATGTATTTGTTGTCATAATATTTTTATTCAATGTGAATGTACAGAAATAAGATATAAATCTTTGTTTTACAAACTTTTTGAAACGGAACTCTTTTACTAACAATAGGTATATTTACTATTCGGAAGTCTTAAGTAATTCACTGTAGGTCACGCATTTATTATACCTTTATTTTCTATATCCTGAATTATACGCTATATTATAATTCTGTCACTTGTAAATAATAATCGTGAATCTAAGGGTTATTTAAGAATAATTTACCAAGGTATTTTTCAATTTATATTAATATAAATAATCTGTATTTAAAGGTCAATACATTAAAATGGTAACACTTTATGTTACTTTAAAATGCATATGGCTGTAGCCCATAAGCGCAAACTATGACCCAAACGCAACCCAAAAGCGCAAAAATAAATATTTCATAAGGGCAAAAACATAAATAAATAAATACCTTTTAAACAAACCATAAACGTAAATAAATTTTACAAAAATAAAGTGTATTTTATAAGTTAGATATAAGCTTATACTATATAAATTGTATAGTTATCTTAAATGATTATCAACCTTCACCGTAATTCGTTACGATAATACTAAACTTCAACTGAACTCGATCACTTTTGATGTATTTTTAAATCATAAAATGACTATATATTTAACTAAAATAAATAATTAAATTTAATAATTAATAATTTTGAAATTAAATTTATAGTGTAGCGGGTACAATATTTATTTTTGTGCTTTTATTCCACCACTAAGGTACAAAAGCGTAAAATGGATTTGCACTTTTGGTCTATAGAAAAAAATCGACGATTTGCGCTTTTGGGTGTCACTGATATATATTATATAAAATTAGAGCTGTAAAATATAAATCTAAATGTGATTGCAGGTGTATGTGAATTACTCACACATTTATTATAGTGTTACATAAAGTTACTTAAATTAATTACAAATATATTTACATTAATAAATTTGTATTTAATCGGTTAATTATACTAAAACTACTAAAAAACTAATTATTAGTTCTAATGTTATCCCGATACAAATAGGTATAATTAGTGTATGTTACAGACATATTAGCTCTTCATAAGTAATTTTAGATTTCTAAATTACCACCAAATGTAATACCTTTTGACTAAAGTATATTAAATTTTTATACAATCAACAACGTCATTAACATTTGAACCTTAATAACTGATGAATTTTATCAAATATATACATATAAGTTTATTTATATTATTAAGTAGTTGTTCTAAACTAATATTTAATGATATTACTTATGCAATAATAAATTAATAAAAATAACTATTGAATTTATTAATTATCTATATTTTATAAACAATTATTTAATTATAAGTTCTAAACTTAAAAATTTTATAAATAACGTAATATTTAATATTATATTGTTTAGAATGTATTCTACACTTACATAATAGTCGTAACAAAACTAATTTAACAAAATTATTTTTATCAAAATCCGTAGTAAATATATAAAGTGTCATGTTTAAGGGACTGCTTTTTTTCTTATAATTTTATATCACACGATAACAGTAAATTAATATATATAAATAAAAGTGTCTAAGCTAAAGTGTGTTATCTTGAAATTTTAGTCTTTCGTTTTAAATATAAATATTACATGGTTTCGCCATTTTATAAACATTATATTATTAATTGTATAACCCAAATAAAAAAATAAAACAATTTAATAAAATATATGATAAAAATAAAAATTGCTTAAAGGCTATTCATACTTCATAAATTTATTTGTGTGTGTTTATGTAACTGGAAAGTTTTTTGTATTTCTTGTATCTAAGTGCTTTTATTCAA
Organism: Melanaphis sacchari; assembly: GCF_002803265.2. Lineage (NCBI taxonomy): Eukaryota > Metazoa > Arthropoda > Insecta > Hemiptera > Aphididae > Melanaphis > Melanaphis sacchari. Next base: position 6,890,563 of record NW_020270366.1, on the reverse strand, counting down.
AATAAATAAATAAATAAATAAAATAAAAATTGTTTGAATATAAATAATATTGATTTGTGTTAACAATAACTAATATATTAGCAAAGTAATACAAAGTAATAGTAAAAAATAGCAATAAAATAGCTTAAAATATTTATTCATTTAGATTGAGAATGTTTAAGAATTTAAGAAAAGGTTATAATACGATAATATACATCCAAGGAGCTTTAATACTACAGTTAAAGTTAAATTAGGCTAAAATGAAAAAAATGAAAAAATAATCAAAGATATTTTTGAAAAAATTATACATTAAATTACAAAGCATAATGTTTTCCAAAACTTTAAATTATTTATGATTTATCTGCAGGATATTCATAAATATTTATTTGTTATATATTTTCACTATAATTAAACTATAGAAAAACAGTTATACTTTTTTATTACTATTTGAATTTGATTGAAAGTAACTATTTATAAACAATGAATTGATAACTTTGATTTTAACTTTTAAACATTAAACATGATTGTAATACCTTTAGTAGTGAAGGCCGAAAAATATCGCAAAATCATACTTTTACACTTTGCCCTATTTTCTATTGGCATCACGATAATGAAAGTCACGATTAAAAAAATAATCAAAAGGTAAATAATAGGTATTTTATACACTGATGCAGTAATGTTCCAGTTGCATAACAAGCCCTAAAATATTGAGCTATAACCACATAAGGAGAAATTTATTGTACTTATTAGTGAGGGAGAGAGGCTGAGATTATTATACATATTAAATTTAAAGGTACTTTATGGTTTACTTTGCTCACAATTATTAATTCCACAGAAAAACTTACGTTTTATTTGCAAAAAAATTAGTACATAGATACTACACTAAATACTTTTCAGAAATTTAACCATAAAAATTTTGAAAATTCTTGAATATTTTAAATGTATTATAAATTTCCAAGTATAAGTTATTAAAAATTATTAAAACCAAATATGCCAAGTAAATGACAATGCTCAAAAATAATTTCTTTGCTAAAAATTATTATTTTCTTCGTTATATTTTAAAGTATAATTTTAATTTTATACATACATGATACATACACACTAGCTGTATATGAACAAACATAAAATACGATGCTATATCAATATATTATTTCGGTTTTAGTGTAAGTTCATTTCATGGGTAATTGGCATCAATGTACTTAGATTTGTGAACTAACTAAACCAAGATGGACAATCTTTCCGTGGTAAACTGAATATTTTTTAATGTGGTTTAAACTTCAAACCATTCTCTAAATTTCTTAATATTTCTAAACACAATTTTGGAAATTTTTATTAAAATTGGTTTAGAGTTATTGAGTCTATAAACTATAATATAAGAGACATTTTTTTTGTTTTATATTTTAAAAACAAATAGGTGCTTAATAAATTAAATACACAAATCCCATAGCAACGCATGGGAGAATGGCTTTAGTCTATACCTACCATTTTTTCTTTCATTAATGATATCCTTAGTGGTGCAAAAAACACACTTTAAGAAGTGCAAAATAATTAAGAAGTCGGTAAGTGGGTAGGTGATTGGATAAAATAATAGAATACTGCAGAGTTTCAAGTCTTTTTACTAAAATTTTATTAAACACAAAAATCAAAATAAATTATTTATATTTAAAATGGTATATTTGCACATAATTATGATTAAAAAAAATAATGTTCAAAGGAATGGTAAATTGAAAGGGGTGGGTTAATTAAATTATATAAATTACCTATTTCAATTTTATTCTAAGTTACTGAGCATAATACATTATACAAACAAAAAACTATTTGTTTTTTATGGACCAAAAGGAAATTCTTGTGTTAGCCACCCTATATAGCAACCTATAAAGAAATTAAAAAAACCTAAAAACAACCACTGATTCTTAATAAATCAAAGTAATATTTGTATACATTTTATTTAAATCAGTTTAGTAATTTCTAAGATTAACCTTTATAGATAATAAAAATGCATTCCTAGAGTATTTATATATACGTGCTCAAAACATATTTATTTTAGTACAATATATCAGTTTTATTTTAAAAACTATAACCTGATTATAAATTTATTTTTTTTTTTAAATCTTTTTTAATATTTATATTAGAAAGGTCTTAAAATCTATTTAGATCTATTTTAAATCATATCTATGTTTTATTTTACGCATGAGCAGAACGCTCACATATGGTTGTAATTATTAGTAATGTTGAGGCAATCTTTAGAAGTTAATTAACATTTAGGTAGACATTTGTAATTCACAGACATCTAAGTTTTCTATTTTTTCAAGAAAAAATCATATTTTTTCAATTGTTAATGTAAAATAGTTATGTTGCATTTAAACACTTTATATTTTATTTATACTTTAAAGTTTTGGTCGGATGTTGACGCTGAATATAATATAATCGAATACCGATTAGTAAATTCAATTAATTAGCTTAAACAAAATTAGACTGTTTAAATGATAAAAAAAGCGCAGATAAAATAAAGGAAATGTCATCTCGCTTCACCCACCTTAGCACAAGTTATTGTTGAGTTATTATTTTTGATTTTAAAACTATAAAATATATTATATTATTGTTTATAATTTTTGTAACTTCCATTTCATTACAATAAAAGTACTAAAAGTGTTTTTTTAAAACTGATTAAGTATAAATATATTATCGTTTTTGCGTTTAATTAGATTTAATTTGCTATCAACCACTACTATCAAAGCTAAAGATGAAGTATATTTTCTAATATAAAGTGTCTGTAAACAAGAAAAAAAAACAAAAAACAGTGGGACCTTCTGATGTATAAGCACTAAACATACCTTTAAGCCAGTGTTTCTTAACTTCTTTTACTCGTAGAACTTTTGCAGGAGTTTGAACATTTTATTTTTTCTTTAGGTAGTCAGTTATGCAGACATATGTTTTGTATACTTAAATGAGTTGATCGTTGGACACTTCTAGAACAAGAGTATCATCGATACACACAAAAAAAAATTAAGACAGTTTAAAAATAAAAATTATTAAGGAACAGAACAGGTACCACTGAACCAAAAATAAATGCTACGTAACAACTAACAATATTGTTATGGCATTATTAACGTTATATAAAACAAACATGTCGTATGTATATGAAAAGGAAACGTCCTAATGATTTGTGAGCTATTGTAAGTTCGAATCATAATTCAAATCAATTGTATTATTTGTCAATTGATCTTTTTCCAAATTTCTCACAGAACCCTTAAGTTTCGCGGAACACCAGTTGGGAAACACTGCTTTATACACAGGTCTTGTTTCGCTATTGATGCATTTTAATGGGATCATGACGCCGAACCGACAACCATTGGCCCAACGAGACATCAAGATAACACGATATTGGTTCGACAGGATATTAAACCGAAATATTTTTATTAAATAATGATTTTATTCTACCTACACTTCACCGTCCTATTCTCATTGTAATACATCTGAAAGTTATAAGTGTTTTGATACTTTTGAAATTTAACTAAGTACTTATTCAGTACTCTACTTATGTTAGGTTTGACGTAACAAGTTCAGAAAGGAGGATATTACTTTTTACAAAAAAATTATATAAGACGTGTGATAGATAGTTATTATGATCAATTTTAAGATGCGAGTAGAATGTAATTAGTGATTAAAGATAGAGTTTAATATCGTTAAAAATGAAACAAAAATAAAATGAAATAAAATAAAAATAAACAAAATAAAATAAAACACTTATATTTGAAGTTTTTATAGCATAAGACTTTTATTATTTTTTATCATTATTATTTTTCTAAAAAGGTATTTAAAACTTGAAACTATATAAGCTCTCTTTATTTTATTTATATAAATTATATAGAATATTAGAATGGTTGTAAAAACCTAACTTATCCTGTAACTAATTTAAATTAATTAAATGTTATTTTATGTATAATTATACTTTTTACTACAGATTTGATAACAAATGTTTCCTTAAACGTAAAGAACACTATTACAAGTATAATAAAAAATTGCGAATTTTATCCTTGTATTACAAATTTACTTTTATATCCAGTTAATTAACATTAACTGGATATAAAATCTTGGCATTTATATTAATTTTAATATTTATATAATATATAACATTCGATAATAAATCCATTTTAAATGAGCACTTAAAATACATCGGACATCCTATTATTATACTACTATATTATATTTTATATATTTAATATAAAAATACAAATTTGTATATAACGTATAGTAGACCAGGTTTCGATCAACAGATAAATTTATTCTGCATAACATTCAAAGATTTATAATTATTATACTTTCAAATTTTAAAACATCAGCTTGAATGATTGGTTATATTAGTTTTCAAAATTTAAATAATTATTTGGGCGTAACTAAATCATACGTAGTTTTGTTTAAAATGTTATATCATTTCCCGATTTATTAATCTCGTCCTCGAAAATTGCAAATTTATGTACTCAATCAAACTGAGGCAGTGCTAAGGTCAGCGGAATTTATGTTGATAATGATAAAGTTACCGTTCACCTTTATTATTGTTGTTTCGGATCCGGTCGGCACGTGCAGGAGAGTTTAAGCAAACTCTTATTGCCCATACATATTCTACATATTGAAAGTGTATTATTATTAAATATAAATATTATATTATGCGTAATGCTTCGTAAACATCGTGTAAAGCAGTCGTAACCAAGATCTGTTTTAATACACGTTGGTTCAACTAACGAGAGTTTTGTGATCGCGTGACCCACACAACAGCATGCGTATAGACATGTCCACGTGCTGTATTTTACTTCGTTTATTATGTTGTGGTGAGTAACGTGATAAGGTGAAAATCCTGGTTCAAAACATACCTTAGTATTTTTACCGCTCGTAGCGATAACTGACACTGAAACGTTCCGATATACTTCTAATGTTCATAAATCATGCTATATCAGAAGGCCATCAAGGTCATCTTAATTCTTAAATGATATTAATGTATATGCATGAAAATATGTTTTGTATGCTTTTTTTAAAAAAAAAAAAAAAAAAATATGAAAAATGTACATTAATATTGCATTATTTCAAAGGGCAAACTGATAATGGATGCGAGAACTATAAAAATTGAATTGTCTCATACAGTGTTTCCTAAATGCTAACCAAGTTTTTTTGTATAACTCGTATTCTGAAATCTAATATTATATAGTGCAAGACTGTGAACTCAAAACGTGTTCATCGTGTACCATTGAAGAGAAATGTTTACTGTTTAGCATAATTTTTAATTTTTTTTAAAACTTGAAAATGCATAACTCAGTGAATACTTAATTGTTAATAAAAATGAATAGTTTAGCTTTTAATTTATTTCAGGTAAGACTTACAAATTTTGACATTGAAAAATGTTTAATTTAAAAAAATTCTAAAAATTCTTTATAAATTAATAAATTTATTCTATTAGAAAAAATTAATCAATTAATAATTTATCTTAAAAGTAGCAACATAATTTAACATTATCCATTTGTTTACAAAAAATAGCATTTATTTATCCTAACCTTTATTTAAAGCACCTTAATTTTTGTAATGACCTCTAAATGTAAGTAAGTACCTTTCATAACAATATCAAATTAATATTAAATATACTGCCGGTTTTTGTCAATGTGTTCTGGCTTATTGGCTGTTAATAATTTGGAAATTATAGTACTTTGTTTAAAGAACTTTATATTCTAACCACTTTCACATACGTACAATAAATTTAATTAATCATTGAAGTGTCATCCGTTTATAAAGATTATATAAAATATTGTGTAATTGAAATTAAAGTAATTCTACTATTTGTAATTTTCCAATAATAACTATACAATTATTTAGACATTAATTATTATTTAATACTACTGTCTATTAGTAATATTGTTAGTTTTAATATTATTTTTTTTTATAAAAACGATTTTCTTATTAGTGTAAAGATAAAGAAAATAACTGTTATCAAGAATAATATATAAGTATATCATTATTTTTTGAGGGTGGCTTTGAGTGTTTTTTTTTTTTTTTTTTTGTAGGGGCTAAGTCCCCTCACCTTATTTTTGCTACTTATCTACACACACATATACAAACATTTTACGTAATACAGAAAAATAAATTATAAGTTAATGATCCTCAAAAATATACTATAAAGTAGAATGATAGGCGTCCCCAGAAGGGAGGGAGGCAAGACGCGACACTTGCCCACTTAAAATTTTAATTTTTTACCTAATTGTAATAATTTAATGTAATAATTTTTGAGTGCATTTTTTAAAAATTTTTAAGTCATCAAGTTTTGGGGCCCTAGTTATTAATATTATTTTATTACAATATCAATTAACAATATTTTTGGTCTTCATTCAAATAAAGACCAGGTAACATCAATAGTATTATAAAATTATTAATACCTTTATAACTATTATAAATTAATACTGACATGTAAATAGTAAATAGTATAAATTTCGTTTAAATATTTTTTAAATGTTATTATAAATGGAAAATTATAATTTAAATAATAGTAAAATGTTTCAAATGCTAACTTAATGTATTATTTTTAAATTATAACAAAAATCATTTTTTTTTTTTTAAATAACGTCTATTTATAACTCAAAAGAGTCTAATTTTATAGAAAATAATACTACATGTAGAAAATATATATATATGAAAGTTTTAAATCTCCACAATTAATGTTTTTGAAAAAGTACTGAAATTTTTGCTTTTGACCTCTTCGATATACCAACTAGATGTAATTTGCGACCAGAAACCGCCTCTAAAGATGAAAATCAAAGCATTTTTATTGGCTCAAAAAGTGATGAAAGACAAAAAATACACACATGCATGCATATACATTCTTTGGTCATTGGTCCGCTCAAAAATAAATTTATTTAAATAAATATTTATTAATATGTCTTTTTTCATTGATTACTCCTGGATATTTTATTTCTATAACTCCCTATCCCCTAGTTAGTAAAGTATAGATAAATCATTATCACTTTACAAGTGCAAAATAATATTTCAGTCTTCCTCAATTCTATTTAGATGGACAATCAATTGAGTTATAATAGAAATATCTGCCATGGGTAATGTAGATAGAATTTAACCAAGGTTAAGTTAAGGTTTTCACAAAAATTACTTCCTATATTTATACTTGTCATTTTGAAAGCTGGAACCCGATTGAACAAGATTGCAATCAAACAATAGGAACCCAAAAAACAACACAATTGAGCACGAAAATAGGTGCAATTACGTTGCTACTTTGTACCGTAGAATATTATTATTAAAAAACAAAATATATTGAACATAAATATTTATAAATAAAAATCTGTTTTTGATAAATGCAGCAAATGAGTTTGTATTATACAATAGTATAAAATTATTTTATACAAACGGTATAAAAAAAATTAAGATGTTATTTTTAGTTATTATTGTCATAAATAATATTTTTATTATTTATTATTATCATTTCTAATTGTAATATGTTTATTTAGCATTCGTGTGTTAGAAATTACTTAAATCAATTTTATTATTATAATATTATTAATATAGATACAATGAGATAGTATATAAGTATTAATTATAGTTTTCGATATATTTCTATTTAAAAATTTAACATAATTAACAGGTACTTTTATTTATTTAAAATTTTTAAAGTTAAGATAATTTTTTTTACTAAATTTCTAATATTTAATATAAGTACTTATAGTACTTACAAGAAGTAAAAAATTTAGAACTAAACAGTTAGTAGATATGTTTATGTTAATTGATAGATAATGAGGTAACTTAAGTCCGAAATTATTTTGAAATTTATTAGGAAAATTTATTTGTTATTTTAAAAATATAATTTACTATGAAATATGAATTGTAATTAAAATATTTTAAACTTAAATCATCTCCAGTTACAACTCACCAAGTAAATGAACTTATTTTGAATTATAGTTTTCTATCTATCCCAGTTATTTTCGGCTTTCATGGGAACACATCGATCGATAGAAAATCTTTTTCGACTAATAAATTAGCTACCTATTAGTAATCTTTGAAACGTACGTAGATACTACTGAAAATCTGATAACACAATATTTATTTTTTTTTATCACTCCCAATCGAGCTGTCAAAAAGCTCGGCTAATAACGACTGTGCTCAATCGGGTATCACTAGTTTTGAATACTTGTTATAATTAAATTACTTTGGAGCATACATTTCTAAATTATTGGAAAAGGCACAGTATCGTAGTTTGTCACTGTAACGTGTATATCCACGTGAATTTACATACAAAAACGCAAGTCGTAGAACCCAAAATCTATAACAAACGTCCCTCGGAACGTAGGTCGATTACTGCCACTGTTAAATTATTGCCAATCATCGAAAATAAAATAAAACATTTTATTTCATATTTGACTAAAGAAAAGTTAACCAATTACACATAAATACATGTACAAATATTTAAATATACAAATAAATGAAAATTATACATAGATACCGATAGAAAATTTTGTCTAAAGTAAAAAAGTACCTCTATAGAAAGATAGATAAAAAAGAAAGATAGGCATGCACAAAACGAATGTATAATTCTTATTTTAAATTAAATGAAAATAGTATTTTTTTTTTTTTTGTTGGTATTTTAAATCAAAACCACGAAAAAGATAACATAAAAATTTTAAAACTCGCAAAAAGTAAGCACTAAATTTAATCGTTAAACTCTGGATAATTCGTGTAAAATGCTGTGTAAGATTTTACATCGAAAATTATGCGAAGAAGATATTAATAGCTTGACTACCATAGACACCATGTATATAAATATAAAAATATTCACTATACACGTTTAAATATGATTTTAAAGTTATCTAAAAATTTAGAAAAATTTTATTTGACTCTTTAAATTTAGCAGATATTAAAACAAATCAAAATGAAATATTTTTTCTCATAAATAATTCAGAAAAAAAAATACTATACTATTTTCAACACAAACTAACTTAAAATATTTAACTAGATGTGACGTTTTATATGGTAATGATACGTTTAAAAGTTGTCATAAATTATTTTATTAACTATTCATTATTTATAGAGCTGAAAATACAAATTGTACGATACATCACTAGTATTTTTTTATTAACAGGCAAAACTACAGAAATATATAAAATGCATTTCCAATTTAACAGATAAAATGAGTAAATTAATTTGACTTTTACAACGCACAAAATTTACGCTGATTTTGAACAACCAATACACTAAAAAATTTCAGAAATTTTTCCATAGTAATACGTAAAGGCTATCATTTAAACTTTGTAAACATTAAAACAATTGGGTAAGTAAAAATTTTTAAGAAAATTGTAAATAGGAAAATGTTTAAAATTGTTTTTTGGATTATTTGTCTTAAAACCCGAGGAGGTTCAAAAAAAATTTTCTGAGAATCTCATAGATATAAAACTAAGTAATCAGCAATATTACAATACGCGAAATCTGACCCAACTAACCCTGTACACAACTCGGTTCAGTTGCAAAAAAAAACTATGCACGTAATTTGACCTAGATAATAATTTTTGAACGCAATTCGGAAACACTGATACATAAGTGTTAAAGTAATAACAACATTTTAAAATAATTCAATTATATTATTCTAATAGATAATATTTTTATAATTGACTTTAAATTGAACGAGAATAATACCTATTGTTTATTTATAATTCATAGTATGAATAATTAATTGATAGTGAAGTAACTGTCAACTGATAAATATTATTTCTTAACGATAAGTTGATAATATACTTATGATTACGCCGTCCGCCTATGAAGTCATTATTATAATCTTTTAACATAGATAAGAACAGGACTGTATTTATATTCCTTATTAATGTGTTCCTTTAATCATCTAACAGTCACTTTAAGCGGTTAACCAGGTACCTAGTTATACTGAAAAGCATGATGAACAAAGTACATTTTAAAGATTAAAAGTTTTTAATAAGTATTCAGAAAGTATAGATAAACATACTCTTAAAAATGGAATGTACTAAATGTAGAGATATCAATTTTCTATTTCATACATATATATTCTTATGATATGTATGTGAATTATTGGAAAATAAAACAACAAAATAATTTAACTAAGGAAATCAAATTTAAATCAACAAAAACGTTTTTGACTTTTTGTGAAGAAAATAACCAATATTGATTGTGGCATCGTGCGAATTATTAACTTATACAAATAAATAGAAACTCAGTACATTTTTTTTTTTTTTTTTTTTTTTTGATAAAACGTTGAAACCAAAAATCTGAACTTTTAAATCTAACAACAATCCAATAAGAAGAACATAAAATCACGTCCTTTACTCAATTGTTTAAATTTAACCAATAAAGTAAAAAGAGGTACAAATAATCGTAAATCATTAAAAAATTAGCAATATTATATTTCAAGCTTATAAGCTTTTATGTGATTACAAGTTAAAATAATATCTTAATAGATACTTAATAATTAATAAATAATAGTATAATTTTTGAGAACATAAATCGTATTAAGTTATTATTCATCAGTATTGTTTATTATTAATCATTAATTGATAGAATTAAAACTAAAGTTGTTTTTTTATTAATACTCTATGATTAAACGACTATTTAATATTAGTTTCATATGATTTTATAAGCTCGTAAAATGAACCAATGTAATAAGATTATTATAATTTCCATTCAAATATAAAATTATAACCCACCATATATTATTTTTTTTTTTATCATAACTAAATTAAATTTAAATACAATTTATTCTATAAACTATTTGTTAATTAAATTAAATTTTTATTGCTACATGATAATATGATCACGATTTAAATTACCACTAAGTATCACAACTGGGTGATTTTGTTTTGAAGTGAATATTTTAGAGAGCTTAAATACATATTTATTTATGATTTCCAAATATTTTTACACTTTTGGTATGCAGAAGTGTTATACTTATATTTTTTTTAAATTGAAACACAATTTTTTTTTATATATATTTAGATTTATTATTATTTTAACGTTTTTTATGTACCTAAAAAGATTTTTTTTATTTATAAAACTGACCAAGTTATAGAATTCAAGATTTGAGTTTATGCATAATTAACGTGTTTAATGAAATTTTCATTTAAAACCATTGTAAATAATAAAATAAATGTTTAATTTACTTTATCTGCTTATAAATAATAATTTAATAATATCGTGCGTCATCCAGATGAATATCTCGACTTTCGAGTATGTGATAATTTTTATTCAGCTTTTTCTACTATTATGCTTTATTTTCCATGGATCCCCCTCCATACCTTCTAGCGGATCCCCGGTTGAAAAACACTGTAATAAAGAATACATGATACACACTATATAGTATATACATTTTTGACAAACAAACTTTTTATTTTTTAATGTTTTTAATTATTAATAAAAATTTTGAAATTTTGAACTTTTGATAAATAATAAAATAAATCTATATATTAAAATAATTAATAAAAATAATGCTGCTAAAAATTGTTTTTCAAATGAAATGAGTATCCTCATTATTGACATACGCGTATATCGCACTTTTTAATATTATAAAGTTGACCTTTGATGTGATCGCCGCATGTTATTTATATACGTAACGTGTACAAACTACCTAGTCCTAGTGATTAAAATAATATAATAGACATATAGTTACATAAATTATAATAATACTACACTATATGGATATAATCGAAAGAAGAAAACGCCGCCAAGTTTAAAAAACTTTTAATTTATTTGAATTTTTCTACGGTTAGAGATCGTTTGATAGACAATTGACGGCTGGTTTCCGCATATAGTCATCATGTGTTTGTTTCCGGGTGATCGTGACGTACCGATACCAAAATTTACTTAACTGTTCTTGTTTTTTTTTACAGTGATTTGTCTTTCAAGTTAATAAATTTTATCTAAATACAAATTAAAAAATAGTACAGTTTTCAATACCAATGAACAAAATATTCAACTTTTTTGATTTATGTTAATGCAATTTTGGTTTTTCATACGTTTTTCTAATAAAAGTTCAATTTATTGTCATCTGAAGTTTAAATAATAATGAAATTAGAAATCTACTTAAATTTATAGATTTTAGCAGTTTTTCTACTAAAGTTTTTAGTTATTTTGTAGTATTTAAAGAATATTATTAATTATAGGAACTTATTGAAACTTTTGGAAAGGTATTATGTATATTATTATTTTCTATACATAATAAAATATTCAAAAGATTTAAACTCATTTTAAACTATTTATATTACAAACCTATTTTTCCCATTATACGATACAACATATTGACTTACCAATTATTGGCAAATGGCAATATTATAGTATCTAATTAACAACATGAACACATAAATAATCTGATATTTTTGTCAATTCTTACGAGTAGTTCTTTATATTATATTATTTATAAAATGATGAATAACTAATAGTTATTTGAATATTATGTAAAATATCTTTCCGTTCAGAATAATTTTTCGTTTACAATTATTATTAAATCAAAGTTTAACACATCCGTTTTAGTATCTTACTCATTAACATAGTACACTTGTTATTAATTATATAGCAGAGCTATTTTTCCAGTGTTTTAAATATAATAACTTAAAAATAAAAATAATCTTTTATAGATAACAAATCTACCTCTGCCCGTTCAAATATTTCTGATTAAATAAATGTATAAAAATAAGCAAGATTTAGTAAATTTCTAAAATTCTTAGAATATTTTTTATTCTAAATTACTAATAATTACAATAAGAAGTATAAAATGTATTTTTTACACTCTATATATATTTGTCATTTTTGTTAAATAACTATACGTGATACAAATAAAGTAAACAAATTATTTTAGTTTAATCTACTACACTCATAAGATATAAATTACATTTTAAAATTATAATTTTTTTTTTTTTAGTATACTTTTTTATTTTTTGACATCATTATTGCCTTATGAATAATAGTATTAACAATATTTAATTATTCAGTTAAACATTTTAGCATTAGCACTCTATTTTTTTTAAAATAAATATTTTGAGAAATATGTTTGCAAAAATCATTAGTCTACTTTAGCATTAAATATTTAAGGTATTGCAAGCAACACATGATGTATATTGTATACAAATTAGATACTTATAATTTATCATAATTAAGTTACATTTAATAAATTGGGTTTGAAAAGTTCTATTATGCCTTAATTATATTGGATGCGTTGGCCTTATTTAAAAAAAAAAATATCTATAGATAACCTACTACACTAATAACCTACATTTTAATTATATATTTTTAGTTATTTATAATATTATTTCCATATTTCATAATTTATTAAATGTGAATTAATAATTATATGTTACGTCAATTTATTGCGTTTATCCACGTTAGTAATATTTACTACAATTTTAGTTGATTATTTTTTAAACATGTCAGTTTATAAATTATTTAAAAATATAAAGTGACTTAATCATTAAAACGCAATTTATATTATTCATCAGCAGAACTCATAAGATATTGTTCTCAAAAATGCCTAAATAAGCATGTAATTATACCTACACTAAAAACTAGCAAGTATGCATTGAAATATGCTTTAAAAATTTTAGAAATATGTATTTATATGAACTAAAAATATAAAACTATGTACTATTTAAAAAAAAAAATAAAAACAGAAATAGTCGAAAAAACTATTGTAAAAGTATCAAAAAAATGTACACTTATTTACGTACCACATTAATTAATGACTGCTGCGTTTTATTTTTAATAACTTTAAGGTTGTGACAATTTCCATATATTTTATACAAAGCAAAAATATAAATTATTGCATTTTTCATCAAATGATGTCCAAAAATAAGCTAAAAATGCCTAATAAAATAAAAAAACGCATAAATATACCAAATAGGCAAAAAACCTCTAAATATGAAAAAAATATGCGAAATAAAACTTCACATTCTTAACCATGGAACCTTATCTCAAAATTGATTTCTATGACATCTAGTACTAAATACGACTTAGCAATATTGATATGTAAAATACACGAACTCATGAGCCATGTCCATCAATCAGTGTATCGTATAAATATTATAATAGATATAAATGATATAATAAATCAAATAATTGAATGTCAGCGTGTTTATAGATATTTTATCTATACGTAATTTAAAATCTTTTCTTTATAAATTTATAAAAATATATTAATTTCTTAAAATGTTAAATTTTAAACTAATATATACATACATTTTAACTCTGATAAATAATTTACTTACGTTTAAGTAATTGAGTAAGAAAACAATAACGTTGACAATTTATTACAATCGTTAGTAAAGTACGTAACTGGTATATTTTTTAAATAACTGCTATAAAATACATAATTGAAATCGCTTCTCTTTATTGATTATCCATTTATTCATTGTTTCTTGTTTTTTTTTTTTTTTTTACTACTTACGGGCTATACGTTGAAAAATATATAGGTACTGCCTGATAGTTTATGACATAATATTATTTATTCATCTGTGCAAATATAATATATATAGGTACTACAGGCTACAGCCTACAGTCTAAACCATAATAATTATATAATACGTACCAAAAGACAAAATATAAAACATAAAATAAAAAATGTTAACCCGATTTTAATTAAGTTAAGTAATTTATAATACTTAAACAATTTTTCTTTATTGTAATTAGGTAGGTCAATACCTAAAATGAAGAACATACTAACACAATTCCTGGTTTTAGTGTGATTTAAAATGTAACGATAAAATTCGAAAAATAGATTGAAGACTTTAAAATCTTATATATACTTATACTATTAATATCCTTTGTAGTTAATCGGTTAGACCTTAAAAAGCTTACTCTGTTAATGCAATATTTGTCCTAGTTAAGACCTTTGCACGCATTTCCTGAAACTATAAATTTTCCCCAAACCCCGAACATAATATGAAATCTAAATAAACTAACATTATATTACTTTAATATATCTAAACAAATAGTTATCTATTACTCTAAAAAAAATAATAAAAATAATGTTGTGAGAAAATATTTGTAAGATTATTATACAAAATAGGCAAAACAAATTCCATTACTAAAATTTTAATAGTACTAATATAATAATTAAAAACTTATTTATCTATTTAGTTATTGTACATGAATTTTGAGTTTCCGAATATTCTTTTTTCGATAATAAATATCGTACAATGTATGTTAAAACTCACAAATTATGTATTCTTGTATTAATAATTAATAGGTATCTAATAATGACTCAACAACAAAATAACATGCAAATGATAGTTTTATGATAATTAATTTGTTTTAAAATTTTTCAAAGCTTATGACTAAAACATAAATATTTGTTAAGTACGTGCAATTGAAAATCATTATTAAGTATTTAAGTTTTATTTTATAATTCAAAAAATATTTGTAGTTACAAATTTTAAAGTATTACAAATATAATATTTGATTTTCATCGTCAAGCTCATTTTATAATTCAACAATAATTATTTATAAAAATTGTTTTTGATTTTAAATCAAAAATAAATGTAGAAGTTTTTCATTATATATTTATATCTATAGACAATAATTACTTAAGAAATATTAAATTTGAAACAAAATACTATGAATTAATTAACGATAATTTTTAATAGATGCTCAACTTGTGATACACAATAGTAATTTCTTAAAGATTAAACAAATTAATAATTCTATCTCATGATTTCCAGTATGTTTGAAATATCTTCATTATTAAAAATCATATTTTATTATACATTAATACTAATGAGAAATAAATTACAATTTTATTAACGTTCATCGATTATTATAATAATCCTAAATGAACAAATATAATATATTTTATTGTGTGTTAATTCTACCTATTATATGAAAAATGTTTTGTTTAAATAAAGCGTGTGATATAATCTATATTATTATTTATAATTCTCTAATTTATCGCAAATAAATAGGTTACATAAAAATGTTTAAAAAAAAAATGGGTAGTCTATTTAAACACAATATATTGACTTAACAATTTAATATAAAATTTGATTATGTATTATATTACAGTTGAAGTCACAAAATAACATGCCAATGAGACTCGAACTGCCTAAGACTATCGTAAACTCACAACAATATTGGCATAAATAACAACGTGGTCTATTCTACTATTCTACTGTTTTATATTTGAATGCATTCAGCAGCTACAATCGGTAAGGGTTTACCGTAAAAAAAAAAAAAAAAAACAAAAAGTAAAACAATTTTAGCAACAATATAATACGTAATAAATACCTAACGTAGATACCTACGAAATAAAAAATAATTGTACAGAATATCAACGTGACTACATGCTCAACGGATTTTACCTCAAAACGCGCGATCGGTTTAATAATCTGTTGATCTGTCGGCGAGACACCGCGACGTGATAGTACAACGTGTGACTATAGGGTACGAGACGGCGTTTCGCGGAGTAGTGACGAGTGAGAGAAGAGTGAGAGAGGAGTGATACGAGCGCCGCAGTGAGAGAGTCGTCGCGTGGCGGTTTCGAGTACACCACCGGCGTGATAGGGACAGGAGCCAAAATATAATAATAATAGTAATAATAATAATAATAATAATAATAATAACTCGAGTAGTACGCGCGTACTATATAGCGTATAATAGTGCAGCTGTGGTTGTGACGGCGATGGAGGTGGTGGCGGCGACGGCGGCGTCGGCGGCTCTAGTGGAGGGCGGTGGTCTACTAGTGGTGGCGTACTACTGGCGGCGGTGTTTCGATGATAAGCAGCGTCGTAGTACTACGCGCTGGCCTGACGTCCGGACGCTGCAGGGATCCGCGGGCCGGGCGCGAACAGGGTAGTCATGACTACGCCAGGGCGTCTGTGCTGCCGTCGGCCCGATACGACCTTGGCCGGGATTGATTGCACGATTCTCCTTAACGGGGGCGCCACGGAAATCCCTTTCACCGCTGCCGCCACCACCGCCGCAAAGAGGCTTTTTTTGATTGCCACCCGCGCGCGCATATGTGTGCGTGTTTTTCGATCGGTATATCACCCACCAGTCACCACCCCGTTGCCGGACCCGACAGCGAGACTTGAGATTCAGCTCGTATATATTGTATTTACGTGCGCAATCAATCACGTGCAGCAGCAGCACGCAAACACCGTAATCATATACGCACCCCGCCCGACCCCGGATCGCCTGCCATCACGCCGACCAGCTCGATCGTGGAGAAAATTTACAACGTTCGTGACAACGGGCGGACAGACCGCCGCCGCCATCGATAATACATAGCGCGTTGTCCGGCTACACAGTTTCCAGTCGAATGGTGAACACGGACGTGCTGCGACGATCGCGCCCAATATAAAACATATACCTAACACCGCCCCAGCTTAACGCCAAGAAAAAAGTCTCCCGATCCACTTAAAAATTATTGGAAAAATAATTTCAATATTTTCCTTAGAGAAACATTTCCTTTTTTCGTTTTTAGTTAAAAATAAATTAGAGAATATAAATAGAAAAAACGCCACATGATATAGGACTATTATTAACAAATTATTTTGTAAACTTTTCCCCCCCTCCACTCGCCAATAATTACACCAGATTTATAATGATGGATGATAATGCACTTGCGCGTGTTAGCGAGCGAGCAGAAATCGCGTTCAGAGTGAATTTACGCGATTCCGTGATGTATTATGAACTATTATAGATACATTAATGCATATTATGCGGCATTATAACTCGCGATTAGCGTTAAACCATTTATATTACACTGGTGTACCAGTCCCCGACACAGTGTTGGGGTAATGTGAACTTTACAATCGTCACACGTTGCACGATTCAAATCGACGGGATGACACACACGCCCATATCGCCGCCCGTTGTCGACCTGTTGATCCCCGTGTCATCATCCCCGATTATGACAAACGATGACAAACTCGTGCACCTGACAATATAGCATTATAATATTATCATAATTCATAACCATGTATTTAAATCGTATGTTACTACCCGTGAAATACCGAGACGTGTAGTCCGCGTGACTGATACCTATACTCCTATAGTCCTGCAGTCCGGTATAATATTATATCGTTGGAAATACGAAAAAAAAATGTCGGATCTCTATTTGTTTTCAAATTAAGTAATGTTCAACATTTATTGTACAGAGTTACTTCAAACTTAAACATTTTCTTTTTTTTTTTTTTTTGTATGAATTGCTTTAAATTTAGTATCTATTTATTATCATTTTTAATTTAATTTATTAGCTATAGTAAAATAATCAAATACACAAATAATTTTATTTAAAAATAAATTAATTAATAATAGAGCAACTTAAGACAATTATCTTACAATAACGATAAATTATAATTTATTTTATCATTACCAACCTAAATAATGTAATTTGTTCATTAGTCATTTTCAAACAATTAATAATTAAATTGAATGAGATTCGTACAAATCAATTAATATCCGACTTAAAAATGAACATATTAATGATTCAGTAGTAATAATTTAAATAATTATTATCTATCATACACGTGTAAATCACTAGTTTTACGTATTATCTATAATTAACAATTATAAAAATAAAATAAGTTTGTTTATGTTTAAATATTTATAAAATCGATTTATATAAACGAGACTGTCGTGAGTGACTGATTTATAATCAACACAGAACCGAATTTATTAAAGCTATATCGATTGGAAATTTTGAGGGTAAATTAATATCATAATTTCACCGTGCACTAAGAAATGGTTTTTCAAAATTTTAATTTTAAGGGGTTGATATCGGCAAAAAACAAAATTATACGTATAAATTTGATACTTATGTACATCGATGAGTCAGCGCTTTAAGTCGTGAGCTTATATTTTTAGGTTCTTTTTTACGAGGAAAATTTTAAGTGGCATGCTCCAGAATCAGTATGTCCACAAGTTTAATAATTTTGGCACCAAATAGAATTACATTAAATGTAGTTTATAAAGAAGTTTTATTATAAAATTGTTGTTATAAATTATTATTTTTTTTATAATATACCTATTAAAATTTTGCGGGAAAAACAGTGACGGGTAATTTACTAGTCGATGTATATAGATGTACAATTTACATGTAAAATTTTGTTTTTTGCTGATTTCAACCCCTTAAAATCAAAATTTCGAAAAATCATTCCTTAGTACACGGTGAAAATATAATATTTATCTACCCTTAAAATTTCTAATCAATAGCTCTAATAGGTTCGGCTCTGCGTTGATTATAAATTTTGTTTCAAGACAATTTCGTTTATAATTTATAATTTATATACATACAAAAATAATCAATTATTAAAATTTATCATAATTTTTATTATTTTAGTTCTTACAATAGTTTTAAAATAAATACACAATAAATTATGGTTTTTTAAGAAATTCTAAAAAAATAAAAATTGAATAAATTATATTTAATATTGTTGTTAATAAAAACTTAATTGGTATGTAAATCAGTAATTCAGTAATTTATTCAGTAGTGTGCGCAGTGTACCTACTGAGTGCAAGTCAATACTTATAGTTAAAAATATACAAGGAACATGTTTCCAAATCCCCTTTAAGCATAGAGCTCGTTTTTTTTTTTTTTTTTTTGGAGGTCAGGGAGGGGTATAAGTTCAAGTTTAATACATTGTAAAGAACAATAAAATAAATAAATTATAACACTAGTGAATATTTTAGATAATTTTAAATAGAAAGTATAATAATTATTAACATTTAATTTTTAAAGTTGTTATAAAAAAATCAATAATTGAAAAATCTAAAGTTTTATTAATAAATGATTTAAATTTACAAACATTATTATAGTTATGAATATTGTTATTAAATGATCTACATATTTTATATTAACTTTATATTTTAAATACCGTGATACATCGGCTAATTTATATATTATAGGTAGTATTATTTATTATATTATATTTAAAATTTAAATTTTATTGGGATCTATAACGCCCTCTCATATTTAATATACGTCGATCTCCTTTCACTTTCAAATTTTAAACCTGGACAAAGAGTACATTGTAAGTACATTGTACATCCACTTCAAACAGTTATCAATATTTAAACATTTAATTTCAATAACCGGTTAAAGAGACAAGGTTAATTATTTATTATTATAATTTTTTTACTATACAATTTTTAACTTAGCAATTCGCTACAATATGAACAATAAGTTGTTTATGAACAATAACTAACAATCAACCCAGATGTTTATTAAAATAAACATAATTATACCTGATCAATAATTACCATAATAATCTTCCATATTACCATTTTTTTAGTATTTTAATTATATTAGGTATCCTTTTTAACAATAAATACTCATTAATTATTATCTTAAAATGAACGTTTCGTTAATAAAGTAGTTTTGTAGTTAGTTTAAATAATTTAAGTACAAATATTTTCTAAAACTTTATACTTTTTGAGATTTATGTTATATATTGTAGATACCTATAAATTTTGATCGTTATAAAAACGGTTTATTCGTAATTATTCTGTTTAATGAATTCCTAAACTATTTCCCAAGTTCCTATCTAAAATATTTAGTCAGTGAACTATAAATAATTTATACTTTTTTATTAAATAATATACTACGTTTATGTAAACTTAGTTAAAGTACCTTATCAAGTATAATGCTGTTATTTTCAAGAAATTTAGTATATTTATATACTATTATGTGCTGGCTTATAAGATTAATATAGAAATATTAAATTAAACAGAAATATTAAATATAAAATTAATCTTTAGTTTTCTTTTTAATATATTTTATATTCTTGTATAATAATATAAAAAGCTGCTACTAATCAGAACATAAATATTGTATACAAAATAATAATTAAATTACACCTAAATCGATTCTGAATCACAATAAAAAAATGTACTTGTAAAACAATGTATCAATACCGGAGTAATATAAAAAATTTGATTGTTTTTCAGATTGAGAGTGCGGCTTTTATCATTATAAAGGCTATTTTAAATACTAGATACGACTTTAGGTTTCGGACAATCAATCTGTTAATAGTTTACGTATCGTCGTATTTGTTAACTGTTAATCTATTTTTAAGTAATCCATAAAAAAAATTGATAATTAACAAATATAATACATAAATCTATCCTAATTTCCAAGTGTTTCAAATAAAATAATATACGACTTCTTATACCATAATATATGTTTTAAATTTATTGTAATTATTTTTAATTATGTAATATGCAAGTTACCTATTCACTATTTAAAACATTAACAATAATTACTCTGTTATTTATTATAATTTTTAAATAAATTATACTGACAGGCGTTAATGATTATTGATTTCTTATTGAATTATATTGAAGTCCGCATAAATCATAGAGGGTTCGAGGTGAATTGATCGCGAACAATTGATTGCCGGTGAATTGATCGCCAGTGAATTGATCGCGAATACAATTGGTCGCCAAGATAATTGATCGCCAAACGAACTTTTTTAGTTTTTTAAGTATTTTATTTTAAATTTTCATTATCGAGTTCGTATCATTATATTGTTATAAAGTATTTATTATTGATATTATATACTCACATGTGCATTATTAGTTTATTTCTGTCGTTTCTAATCACGGCGGCATAATCTCAAATTGTTCGTCAAAAGCCAACGTCTTCTCATTGTTAAATTATCAATACCGTGAAGTCACCTAATTTTATTATTATATAATTGTCAAATTAACTTGTATTAGTGTTAAGGTGATATCAACATGGCCGTGATTAAATTGTTATTATTATTATCCACTATATACATCTATTTATTATTTTTTTTTAATTAAAATTAGCATTTAACTGTACATTATTTAAAAATAAAACAATAAGAATACTTAAATATTCTAAAATAATAAACATAAAATTCGGTAATATACCTAGGATAATAAAATACTTAAAAAACTAAAAAAAGTTCGTTTGGCGATCAATTATCTTGGCGACCAATTGTATTCGCGATCAATTCGCCCGCGATTAATTCACCGGCGATCAATTGTTCGCGACCAATTCACCGAATACCATCATAGAATTATGCAAATTGCAAGTATAAACATATATACATAACGTACTTAAATAAAACTTACAAAATATCTGGTGAGTACAACAGAGGCATTTCACAGAACTGTTAGTGATATAACTCAACACTATTTCAATCTATACCTCAGATTTAGAAACAATTCTAAACAAATAATAATGCATATTTATTTAGTATACAATGGCATAGTATTTACTACTATCAATATATGGGTACTTCAACATACAAATGACTTTTCAAACAACCCTATAACAAAAGAAGTATTTTTTAACGATTTATCTACTTACTTGCTTGTTGGATTTTCAACATTAATTTTTCATTCTATCTGTTTCTTTCATTAATAAGCAGATCTAAAATCTGATATATATATAATATATTATATACTATGTCGCATCAATTTCGCGTTCTGACCAATTTCGTCAAATGAATAGAAATTTCATCCAGTTCACGAAACGGAACTTCATATATTAAACCCCGCTTAATTATGCAATGTGAATAACTTTTCATGAAACACGGATTTAATGAACACGGATATTTAGTAATACAGAACTTGTTTCGTTATTTATACATATACATGACAAAACATATAATGCGAATATAAATTTCGAATTTTTTTTTTTTTTTTTTTTATGATATAGTATTATTTTTAAACTGTTGATGTAGTTTAACTATTATAAATCCTGGTATAGTATTTAGTTGACATTTTTAGGAGTTAAAAATTAAAAATTACAAATAGGTACTTCTCAAAATAATTGTAAAAAAAAAAAATAAAGAATACAATAGGAAATGGTTTATGTGAATACTCCAACTCTAATCTTAGTTAAAATACATCTACATGACTACACTACCCGTGGCAGATATTTCTATTAGAATCCAATCTACCCAAATAGAATTGAAGAAGACGGCAATGTTATTATAAACTATAAACACGTACAGTAACAGTGGTATATTTAGAATTTTCTAATGTGATGGTAGGGATATAGAAATAAAAAATCCGGAAGCAGTAAACTATAAAAATGGTTTTCATATCTAAATTTAATCATTTTAAATTCTAAGCGGAAAATATTTTATATAGGGCTTTGAAATTTTTAGATAATATATTATTAATACGGTTATATTTTATTATAATATAATATATTATATACACGTTGACAATTTTATAAAATTTAGATCAACTATATATTATTGCCTATTTTTATTATGGTTAGAAATACGTAATTATTATTAATATACTTAATAGTAATATAAATAAATCATATTTTATATACTTAGTAATACTGATTTTCGTATTCAATAATTAATCATTTAATTTAATTTAACACATTCATCACAATGACTTACTTAATACAAAGTCCACAAACGTCTGACTATCTATTTGACTATACGTCAAAGTGAATATTTTCTTAATTTCCCATTAAAAAAAATTATGAATATAAATTATAAATTATAGAAGATTTAAAGACCTCCTAGGTCACAAAAATAAATACACACAGTATAATAAAATCCAACAAATAAAAGTTGTCCCTGCAGGAAAATTCCACAACTGTTTTAGTTGACATTTAATCATAGTAAAATGATTTAACAAACTAAAATTTTTTATAAAATGTAACTTCAGTTTAATTAGATACCGCAAGAAACTTATAGACAAATGTGTAACCATATAGATACTAAACAATATTCAGTAAACTATACTTTGGCAAAAATAGTCAATAAATCAATTTTTTTGTTAGCTCAGTTATAAAATATAATTTACTAAAATAATATTTTATTATATTGTATAATATATATACAATATAAATATATTAAAACAGTTATTTCAGTACTTTGGTATTTTTTTTTATTATTCATAAAAGCACATTAACAATTTTTACAGATAAGTACAATAAGTAAATTGGATAATATAATAATAATAAAGACGACTTGGTTGGTTTGAGGGGGAAAACCCGTCCATAACCTCCTATTTAATTTGGTGAGTTGATGTGAAGAGACTATTTTTTTTTTCTATTGCGCAAGAACGTCTCTTGACCATTTTCTTTTTAATCTCCTTGGAGGGTTGTTGGGGATGGTTACAGAGAACATACAAGAAACAAGAAGGTTTTGGTTTGAATAGAGTTTTAAGTGGAACTTTTTATAGTGTTGAGTTGTTAATTCGTTGACTGTTGAGATTTGTAGATCGTTATGTAGTGCGTCATTGGTCTTACACCATGAGGTTCCAGCTATTTATTGATTTTATGATAAGAGGAGTAAGAATTATTATGTTTGACAGTGAAATATCGGTCTTCAAGATAATATTTTAGTATTAAGTAATATGGAACAAGTAAAAATGATTTTAATTTAAACAATAGACCGTCGTGCCAAACACAATTAAATGCTAGCACGATATCTAGGAATACTGCTAGACAATGCTTTTTTTTTTCGAGTGATGATAATGTCAGTGATTCTGTGTATTTGGTGGATTTTCGAGTGATGTGATCAGAATCCAACTTGATTATTAGGAGTGATACTTTTTTTTCTCTGATAATAGGGGTTATTCTTTTGAGAAGTAATTTTTGGAAAAGTTTCCCTAACGTCGGTAGTAGACTTATCGGGTAGTATGAAATTACTAAATGCTTTGATTTTTCTGATTTGGAAATTAAAGTGACCGCTGATAATAAATGAATTCTTTAGTATTCTTAGAGATGTTTGAAGTCGGGGAGGAGTGAATTTTTGACTAAGAGGGCTACTGATATTTGTGGCTTGTATATACGTTTTTTGGTATGTCCGTAATTTATGTGTATCGGATTTTCATTTTGTTAGATGGCCTGTGAATAGGTTTGGTTTAATTTGAATTTTTGGAGGTGAAGTACTGTTGACAGGAGGGTTGTACAAGGTAGAGTTTTTACAATTTGTGTTTTCTCCGATTTTGTTTGTGTTGTTTTTTGTAGAAGTTTTTGAAGACAATAAGGCATTCGCGATAATTTGCTAGATGGTTTCCATTACGCACATTTGGAAGGGAGGTCTCAACTTTTAGTTCTGTGGTTATCACCACAATGGACACATCTAGAATGGTTGTTGCAGTAAGTTCTAGTGTGTCTATAGCTTTGGCAATTTAAGCATTGTGGCGCTAGTTTGTTGATTCTAGGTGCTTCGATTTTGACTTTGGTATGACATAGAGTTTTGAGCTTGAATATATTTTATTATTTAGTGCTAGTTCTAGGTCTATAAAAATAGGGGTAGTGGTATTTTTGTGATTCTATGAAGAGCGTTTATAGCATTTCTCGCTAGAAATTTTTCTTTTTTAAGTTCTTCTTTTATATAATCGGGTTCAGTGGTAGAATGTAAATTTCTGATAACAATTCGGTATGGCTTATTTTCTTTTAATTAGTACGTAAAAAATTCTACTTTTGATTCTTTTAAAAATTTAATTATTGTTCTGTATGCATTTTACGAGGTATAGCATTAAGTTTGAGTGACTCAGTAGTCTGTGACAGTAGAGCTTTTGTAAGTGAAATCCTCGGTTAATTCTATTATATTTTAAATTTTATCGCAAACTACTTGGTAATTTTGGATTTTTGTTTTTATAAATATTGGTGGAAGTAATTTAGAGACGATTTCGTTTACTTCGGTTTCCATTTCTAATTTTTCATTTTGTGATAGAATACTGAATTTATTACGAGTGGAAAATTGCGCGTTAAACGTGGTTTTAGTTACTTTTGATAACGGATTTTATTGATTAGAATTTAAACGTTCGAGAGATTTGGGAGAAACAACCTCCGCCCAGTCGTAATTGAAAACATCGTATCACGCTCGCTTGACCAACTGTTATTGTTTTTATTTTTTTTTATGGTATTTCGATTGATAATTTTAATTGGGGATATAGTTTTAGTTTTATTATTATTAATTTTAATTAATTTAGTTATGTAAGTGAATAGATACACGGACGGGAAGAGGTTTGTTTTAGTATATATATTTGAGTAATTAAATACTTAGAAAAAGTCTTGTTATAGGGTTTAAAGCCCCAGACAAATGGTCAGTTTTTGATAAAAAGCACTTATGAATTTTATTTATTTTTCAACACTTTTCACAAAACGATTAAGTATATTTGGTTTGATTTTCAACGAAACGGTTACTAACGATTAATATAGATGCATAAATTATGAATACGGGACATCGAATCAACTTTGGTATTTAAAAATAAATATCTATATAACTAAATTTTTGGGTTTAGAATGTTAACTGTTTAGATGTAAAATAATATTGTTCAACTTCTGAAGTTCTAAAAATTTGGGTTTTTATTTTTATATCTTTTACTTTTTTAATATTTATTCAATATTTTAAATTTTACAAAATAAATTATTATTTATTCATTTAATCATAAAAATGTAGATTATAACTTCAAATAAATGCGGTGACCAATGGATTATATTATTATGGTTATTTGCAAGTGGTTAAGCATAATTAAGTATTGCGTTTATAAAATATTATATAATACTATACGTCTATACACATTCATATTATACAAGTCACTCATATGATATTATATTAAATTATAGATTTTTTATGAGAAATATTAATTTGTTTATGTTTTTTCCGTTATTTTTTCCTAAGCTTTGTCTCTTCAAAATGTTTTTATCAAATTACTTTATTTGAACCTAAAATTATTTTCCCGCCATTTATTATGACATAAAACTATCATATTATATAATATCATTAAATTATCATTATATTATCATTTTGTGTTTATCATGTGTTATATTACTATCAACAAACAATATTTTTTTAATTTAAAAATTTGATAATATAAAGAAATCTCAAAAATTACACAACATAACGTTAATAATTGACGATGAAAGTTTAATTTTATAGTATTTAGTATTTACCAGTTATTTATGTTATTTTGTCTAAACACATCTATACATTTTACATTTGATGTAGTTATTACTTATTATTATTAATCGTGTTACCTTTTATATGCACCTTAAACAATAAATAATTAACAATGGTTTGTATTGTGCCTATCACTCTTAAAATAGTTCCACTTGGTTTCAAGGATATAACAATACGTTGCCAGTAAGTTATAAGTTACAACGCAATTTATATTTGATATTTTTAAACATAAATTTTAAATATTAGTTAATAGTTATTCTAATTATAAATTACTCTGGACAAAATCTGAATGTAAAGTAACATAAAAATTTCAAATCACAATTATTATCTTTCAACCCACTCTTTTTATTTATTTTTAATTACCTAGAATTTTTTAAATATAATTCCTCGTATTTCTTTTATTAAATATTTTATTGCCTTTCTATTTTAACTAATGGAAATTTAATTCTATCATTGCCTTACAATATTAGTACCCTTGTATCATTTCCCTTTGATTATAAGTCCTTCAAAATAAATCTCATAGGAACCATGATTTATTTTTACTTTCTGAAAGTTTTTTATAAGTTATGTTTACCTTAGTTAAATAACCATAGATATATTTAAAGTAATATAGCCTTAAGCCTTATTCATATCATAAATATTAGTTTTACATGTTCAAAACATTTAATTATGTTTTTATTATCCAATAGATCAACAAAAAAAAATTTGTCTACGTACTATGAAACATTAAACCTAAAACCAGGATGTACAAAAAAAGAAATACGTAACTCATTTATTAAACTATCTAAATTAGTAAGTATTTACTTATCTTTATTTTAAAAAGAATTAATAAATTTATTTTTGATATAAGTACTGTTTATATTCTAGAACCATCCAGATGTATGTGGTCCTTCTTCTAATGATAGATTTGTACGTATCAATGAAGCATACAATGTACTAATTGATGAAAATAAGAAAAAGTTGTATGATGAAACTCTAGTATACAGTAAAAATAGCAATCCAATTTATTATCATTACCATGAACGTCGAAATAGGTAAGAACAAGAGCAATATATAGCAATTCTGATACTATAGTAAATTAATGGTAATAGGTGAACATTTAATTACATTATTAATACAAATTTATGTCTACTTATCATAATTAGTGGAAATTGGAAAGATGAGTACAATAATCCAAATAATCATTGGCTATCATCAAATATTGCTATTGCAGGTGTCTGTCTTTCAATACTACTTGTTGGATCTATAATACGATATAATGGTGTTAAGTAAGTTAATAATATTGTTATATTTTATATAATAAATAATAATCAAATCTATTCTTTTTCAAATCATAATTTATAACCATATTATGTACTAAGATATTCAAAGATATTTTAAAGTAAATTTAATTAGTTTCTATAACTTAAAATTATATAATGATTAATAGTTATATATATTATTAATTAAACATATTAGTTTAATGAACACAAAATACATTTAGACAATATTATTGTATTTTTTAGTACCTATGAAATCTTAAAAATTAATTTAAATAATAATTATTAATGTTGTATGCTAAACAAAAAAAAAAATAAATTTAAAATAACTTTTTTTTCTTAGAAAATCTGTTTTCATGCGAAGTTTGTTGATGGATGAATCTGATGAACGTTTGTCCTTTTTAGAAGAACAAAAATTAATGAAAATTGATAAAACCAATGATGAGCTTATAAAAATATTTGAACAAAATATTGCAAAAGAATATGGTCCTATTGTGAAAAAATAATTTGTTGTTACCATATATTATTTGTTTATAGTTTATTATTGTTAATTCTTACATGTTTAAAATAAATTTGTTAAAAACATTTGTTTGTACCAACGCATCTCTGTATTTATGATAATATTAGTATCATAATATACTAATTGTTACTAACAATTATCATAAGATTAAAACAAATCTATAAATTCTAAATATAAACTAATTAATTTACTGGTAATTACATGAAAATCATATTTTACTAATAGATAATTTAAAGTTTCTTTTAAAATTATCAAAATAATATTCAGAGTGTATTTTTATGATTCTGTAAACTTTATTATTTATCTTTTTATCTCAATAAACTATAACTCAAAGGTATTTAAAAAGTTTTTTATTATAATCCTTCAGTTAATCATACCTTTTAATCTAACTTTTCTTAAAGGTGACAAGCAGTAAAGGTGATAGAACTATAAAAGGTAAATATTCTTGTTCAATATTAATTTCATAAAGAAGATTTCTGATATTTAAATTATTATTTGATCCTTTGCCTCAAAAAACCTAATTATACATTTATGAAATCATGGAAACCTATTCTTATTTAGTTCATATTACTTAATTTGAAGGTCAATAATTAATAATTTCACATTGTATTTGATATCACTAATATGTTTAAAAATATATTATTCATTTTATCATTTATGAACACAATATGAAATAATTTATTAATTCAGGAAATTTAATAATGATAAAATTTTAAATTTGATTAAAAATGTATTGGCATTTAACATCGGTTTGAACAACGAACCCAAAGCGACATGAAAATAAAAATAATTACGCTATAAGTTTATAAGCAAAAAATAATCACGGTGGTAAACTACATATATTTAGTACTAAATGTAGATAAGGAAGCTCGAATAATCGAAACCTAGTCTAATTAATTTCGAGTTGACGAGATTTTTTTAACATTAAATATGATTGTTATTTGAAGACGAATTTCATTTATTCGAAATATCAAGAATTTCGAGTTATCAAGGTTCGAGTTACTGTATTGTGATTGCTTATGGTATGTTTTAAAATATTTCTTTTTGGGTTCAGGGTTAGCTGAAATAACATTATTGATAAACAGGTTAGATTACTTTTTATGCATAAATAATTGTAACATAGATTTATCAGACACGTGTCTAATTTTGTTAATACTGATGATATAAATATTTTAAATATTTAGTGTGGTAGGTATACAATTACTTTTTATATTATGAAAAATGAAGATAATAGCATTGATTTTTAAATCAAAGCTACCGACTAGTGACTATTCGGTGTCTAGATATAGATAATGTACTATAATCATTAATCACTAATATATTGGTATGTTTAAAATTGATAATGACGGATAAATATAAAACCTAAGCCAAACCTAGGAGAGTTTTTTTTCTTACCAACATAATTTATTATGATAGTTTGAGAAACTTAGCTAACGAATTTTCACCGGACTCAGGAAAAATCATATAACACTTTTCTCTATACAGCCAGATCACACTTAAATATCGAAAACTCTTCAAATAAATACCTAGCTAAAAACATAAAAAAGCTGAAGAATATCATATAGGCCTATAACACCTAGTAAAAAGAAAACCCCCAAATTCCCCTCCGTGGTAAATGTACTTTGATATAAATCTAGAAATCTCCGAATTCAAAAAAGAAAACACCAGTCTTGTTATGTACAGAAATATTTTTCAAAACACATTACAAAAATACTCCAACTACACACACATTTATACCGATGCATCCTAAATTCCTAAACAGACCAAAAGTTGGAATATTCATAATAACTGAAAATTCCACCTCTTCCTACAAACTTCCTCTGGAATGCTCTATTTATATAGCCGAAGCATTAACTTTATACAAAGTAGTACAAAACAAGATTATACAAACAAAGAAACGTCACACGATAAATATTTAGTGCTAAGTGACTCTCAGCAGCATAACTGGCACAAATAACCTAACAAATCCAACAGATATATCTAAACTTATCCATGAAAAAACCTTCGAAGCAAGTTAGATATGGATACCTGACACTGTGGATTTGCAGATCAAAAAGCATCCAAAGCAGCCTCATCTACCGACACCTAAATTTTAAATTTAGGTACTTTTACAAATTTGAACAAATTTACCTAGAAGATTCTATACCAAAAATGGCAAAATTACTGGACATGATTAAACACCAAATTAAATACAATAAAAAACCCCGGCCTAAATAGGAAAAACGAAACCATTTTAAATCATCTTCGAATTAGGCATACATTTGCAACACACAATCACCTCATGGTTAAAAAAGACCTCCCTCTCCATATGTCAATCATCGTGTGATGTGGAGTTCACTGTCAAACATTGACTAATTGATTGTTCTAAGTATGTAGACTCACAATCCAAATACTTCATACTATATCAACTAATTGAAGCTCTATAACCAAACCTCCAATCAAATAACAATATAGTAAACTTCTTAAAGGAAACCTAACTATATAACCTAATTTAAAGCCTTAATTAAAATTTTAACTAATCCAAAGGAAAAAATTAATGTAATTATATAAAAAATGACCTTGTAGTTGATGTTTTTATATTCAATAAAAAAATCTATTATTTATTACACTATAAGATAAATATAAATTTAATATTTACTTGATAAATTACAAGGACAATTTATTTCCTTAATTTTCAAAGTTGTGATCAGGTATAGACTCCTCTCACTATATTTAGAGTTGACCATCAAAACTAAACAATCATTTTATACTTATACCTTACCATCTAATGGTATTGTAGTATTGTACTTGTATTTTATTATTTTGTTTTTAAAGCAATCATATGTAAAAATCCATGTCATATAAGTTATATTATACCTGTTTACAATTTCATAAAAATATACATTTTTAGAATTAAATTATTATTTTATACACCGATCTAGATAAACCAAATGTTTTTTTTTTTTTTATTTTTAATCTTCACCTTTTATAAAATTAAATAATTAATATTAAAAATTGCAAAGATATTAGTAATAGATATTAATCTTACAGATAGTGAATCGAATAGCTAATTTAACTCGTAACTTCAAGTTACACATTTCCAAAGTAGAATAGGCACAACTAATCAAGTGACTTACTAAGGGCACATCTCTGTAAGTGCTTATTTAACACCCATAAACTTTAAAAGCTAAAAATATACGATTAGGCACGACATAGATTACTTACTTATTAAATAACAAGTAACTAATAACGATTATCTTGTAAATAGACGGTAGATTATCAGATAGATTTATGCCTATATTAGTATGAGTGCCGAGATAACTACAAACTGTTGTTTATTATATAGGTATAATATACACTATGTTATATCTATCTAATTTTTTTTTTTTTTAGAGAAGACTAAATATATGATAGATACCTAATAATAATAGAATAAACTAAGTTGATATATTTTGAATCTTTGAAAACTGAACAACTGAAGTTTACATTCTAAATGTAACTTTTTACTCATAAAATTTGATTCCCAATCATACATTTTTATGAACTTGAAAAAATATATGATTAACATAATTGAAAATAATTAACAAAACATATATTTTTATATTAAATATGGGTATCGTATTGTTCAAACATATACATAAAGCCAATAAAAACAATTAAATACAAGAAACGCTGCAGGAAATGCAATACGACTGCGTTGATCGATCCATTGAGCGATCTCTTGTGGAGTCAATGTAAACAAACCTCCGCCACCGACAGTCTTATTATCATTCAACGTTGGTACCCGGATACTAAAATTTTCAAGAGGTTCTGGATTGGTGCATACAGCTGAATTCAAATCACCGACAGTCAGAAAGCTCTTCGATCTCTTTAAAAAAAGGCAAATCAAGCAATGTTTCTTTATTATAAATTTATAGCATAAACTGAACAAATATGGTAAAATTTTATGCAAGAATAAGTGATACTCCTAGTTAATTTGTTGATCAAATTTTAAGTTACTAGTGCAAATTTATAGCGTTTTATTGTATCAGTCAATGCTTATTACCATATGTAGGTAAAAATAAATAAATATAAACCTAAATAATACATCGATGATAATGTTCAATGTTCAATCAATTATTATTAAAAAAATAATATATCTATTATATCTTTAATTAATTAAGCATGTACGCGAAATGGTTTGTGTGATTAGGTTTTGTATTTTGTAGACAATGGATTCGATACTCATCGATTGAGCTACCAACATGATGATTGGAGATTGGTTAATGGTTTAATATTTATTTTCAAGACAATTGATGATACTTATTATTAATTAGTTCATAATTCGATTGATTAAAAGTGAGCATAATGACTAGTCACGTTTCATGTTTGGTGAAAGGGCCAAAGTATTTCATCTACGGAAGAAAGTGACATGTTTCATATAGGTAATAGATATTTTATTGGATAGTTTGAAAATTAATTTTTTTAAATATATAGCACTTTAAAGTTATTATATATATGGATGAGCGCGATCGATAATTCTCATGATATTTTATCATACCGTTTTAGATATCTTAGATAGGTAACGCATTAACGCTTATGGGTAAGTAACCTACTAGGTACTTTATACTCGTAAATACTTACATTTTCTCTTCTATTTAATTTTCCACTTCTTTCTGTGGGACTACCACTAGTAGCTCCTCTGTCAATACCGTTGTCCACAGATATTGACTTACGTTGCATTTGAGGTGTTAATGTCGACTTAAAAATATGTTTACTATTGACTTTTTTCAGTTCCACGTTTTTTCTATTAGTTAATGCCATTTAAATTGTGATGAATACACTTTCTTTGTACTTAATATGTATAATATTTAATATTTATATATTAAGTAGATAATAATGAAGTATACTTTACTTCCGTCTCCATATGGTATTGACAAATGCAAACTCCACTAACGAACCGAATATGAATGCTGTGCACACAAGAAACCATATCTCAGTAGCTTTAATGTAAGAAACTTTTGGTAATGAGCTACCTATGTTTCTGGATAGTGTAATGAATGTTAACATTGTACTGGTACCTGAATTATATACACACAAATCGCGTGAATATTAATTTTTAAATTAAAGCATATTAATAAAATATTAATAAAAAAAGGGTATCAAATTAGTAAAATTAATCGTAAGTTATTGATGTTTAATATAGCTATATTTACCTAACGTTGTGCGACCAGGTACTGCATTTGGGTCTAACCAAAACGATACCCATGATACAACTACAAGCATAATACTTGGTACGTAATAATCCATTATATAGTGACCAACTTCACGTTCTAATTCAAAGTTAACTATTAACTGACTATAGTTACCAGCTTTTAACAAAACAAAAAATCAATGTACTATTAGGTTATATTTAAATAGCATGTTCTTTTAATAAGACAAATTTATTTTATAATATAATTAATATATTGTTTTTAATATATAGTATTATAAGTAGTTTAAATTACTATCAAATTAATAGTTAGTATTGGCATATTTTTACAATACTACGTATAAATATTAAAGTTTTTTTAATTTGTGTAACCTGCTATTATTGATAATTTTTTTTTAATTTAATGTAGCACACTAGCACCTATACATATTCAATTTTAGTGGGATAAGCTCTATTTGAACAGAGAGAGCGTATTCTTATTTGACACTTCTAAGTGTTTGTAGAAACTAGAAATAATTCTTTTATTGGTGGTTGTATCAAATATAGTATATCGACATTAAATATGCAAATGTGATATTTAGGCTATAATTATTATTAATTATCTATACTTTCAAAGTATGTATGAATTTAAAAAGCTTGTAAAATCAGTTTACCAAATTTTCCATAATAATGTACATGTTCAACGACTTCAACGGATAATGGAGAATATTCATTTTTTTTAACATTTTTATCTTCGGAGGGTGACAACAACGCGTATTCACTGACCGTTGCATCAGTCCAAATTGAAACTAAGTTGTATTCAGTCATTCGCAAATTGCTATTTAATACTGCAGGAGAATCGTGTTCCCACACCAATTCCAAATGAGTATTATTGTAAGTCCCTGAAAATAGAAAAAAATTTACATGTTGCATATGCATACAACATAAAAGCTAAATACAAAATCAAATAGTCTACAAACAGCTTTCCAGTATCAAAGGACATGTTTGTTGATCAAATGGGAATTTTTGCAAATTCATCATACATAATAATGACACTTTTAGCCTGCAAACAAGTATTTACTTAAATTCGATTGCTATTATAAATTAAAGTGCAATTAAAATTGAAGTAAAATAGTCATGTTTTACAACCTAGCTGAGTACAAAACTGTTCCATCTGGTTGAACCGTGACTAGTATATCTTGACGACCGGATCCCATTATGTTAGAGTCGTGTTCATTGACGATGTAAACATGCGGAGTCCATACTCGTTCCCTAAGTTTATTCTCACCTTGTATAGAAGACTTGGAAGAAGAATGTATGAGCCGATCGTCCCGCCATCGATACCGTATCAATAAATGGGCCGTAAAATGCTGAATTTTAAGTATACGACTATTATAAGTTATTATTCATATAAACAGTACATAATTATATTTGCATTGGATAGTCGTCGAAGTATTATTTAATATAGTATAACGGTGGCTGCTGAATTATTATCAATTTAAGGTCCTATTAAATAGTAAGTAGTAAGCCATACATCAACTTCGATCTAATGACTATACGTTGCGTGATTTTTTTAACAGTTTGGAAAACAATAAGTATTCGATAGAAGAATACGTTACAGCTTATAGCATTTAGTTTTATAAATGTGCTTATTACACAACTCTATTGCGCAGATAATAATTGTTTATCTCGTGCACGGTTCTATTATAATATAATATTATATCTTTTATAAATTACTTTACTAGGTAAATACAAGTATATACAATAATACAATTTACTAAAAAACGGTTAAATAAACGAAAAGTGTAATACATTTTTCGTTATTTTTTTATAATTATACATAATTTACTCATAATCTGTAAAAAAAAAAAAAAAATGAACGGACTACTGTCTAAAACAGTAGTTATGGATAACGAATGACAATAGACAATAGACCATCAAAGCTCATAGTACGTATTATTATAACATCTTAACATATAAAATATACGGCAAACACGTAAGAAATGAAACTTTTTAATTTTTATTAATATTAATTATAACGTTTATTCACAGTGCACATTATAAAGATCTTGATATTGTACTAACCAGCTGTTGGGCCTCTACTGATCCTAAAAAGTATACATATACTCTAGCAGATACTCGCGTTGGTGCTC
Organism: Melanaphis sacchari; assembly: GCF_002803265.2. NCBI lineage: Eukaryota > Metazoa > Arthropoda > Insecta > Hemiptera > Aphididae > Melanaphis > Melanaphis sacchari. The sequence goes on along the minus strand of NW_020270366.1, from coordinate 6,854,597 downwards.
CGGTTTTAGTGGTTTTACTGTTACTGTCTGATGGTATTGGTCTTGTCCAACGATCGTACCGACATGGGTCTGTTAGCCACATAAGCATTTCTACACGATTACCACCGTCTGCAGTATTGTCATCACTGCACGCCCTAATGAAAATATAATTATAGATTTAAGACAAGTATTTTATATTCCTTAATGTTACGCCTTAAGTGTGAAATATTTTGATAATTTAAAATTTTTAAAATTATAATTGGTATCCGTGCATATGTGAATTAAATTTTAATTTATCGATTATTTATAATGTATAATAGACATGTCCAATGAAAGACCTCGAAGTCTTAGAGTTGAATTATTTTTATCTGACTATGGCCACTACCCACTAATCAGGATCATTGGAAAATCTTGTAAAAAAAATTGATAACTAATTTGATTTTTTTATGTTATTTTAATAATAATAATTACATTTAATAATTATTGTATTAAAAATATAATTTAATAATACTTAGCCTCAACAAATAAAATCATAAATAATTTATTCAAAATATTTTTTGTGTGGATCACATACTATTGAATATATTTGATTCAATTATTAGGTAATACTTTAAATTTAACAAGCCTAGTATACTATAGTAACCAAATTAGTAAAACATTTTTGACATTTGGCATTGTGTATTGCTTAACAGTTTTAACTAATTCTAATATCTGCAAATTCATGGTATTGCATTTCTCATACTTTATTATAAAGGTAATATAGGTATCAAAATACATGCCTTTATGTACATAAGAATATTTAAATGGCTGTTTCAATGTTAAAAATGAAAGCTGTGGTGTAAAATCGTAAATAAAAGAAAACTTAAATAGGTCATAAGTCATAACTATAACATTGTAATACATCAATGTAAATACTATATGCTCGTACATAATATTATAAGTACATCACCCACTATTGTACTGAATGAAATTAATAATAATTACATAATTACAATAAATGTGTATTGCGTGGATCACACACCTTATTTTTGATTTATAATAATAATTTATAATTCTATTGATAAAAAAAAAAAAAAAAAAAAAACAAAAAATCAACTGTTAATAAAATTAATACGTAGTAATCGTCCGCGGTTTTTTTTTAATGTTGTCTGTATCGGTGCATTAATTGTTTGCTCAAGGCTAATTTTCTTCTTAAATTATGTAGATTTATTTCATATGAATTTACTTTAGCATGTGTGTGGAAATCTATTAATAGCTAATCGCAAAGTATAATATATATAATATCGGCTTGATTCCTAAAGAGGGTGTGTTCTTATTACCAAAAAATAAATCCATTATCCCACCATTCTCACGATATATATTCGCTGGATAGGTTCACCAGGCATCGCAGTATAACTATTTTCGTTGTCGGTACACCATCAATCAACTTGAGTTTATACTATCTATTCGAGTGCGAACTCGGTTCAAGGCTAACTACTGAGAATATAATATTATTAACTCAGAGGAAATCTCTGCAGTGCGCGGCTGTCTATTAGCCATCTGCATGCATTAAAATATATTTGACCGTGGAACAAACAAAATCAGTCACATATAAGTCTAAATGTATTATGAGGGTATGTGACGTGTGCTTGACTTACGGTTGGACTGTTTGAACGCAAAACGCCGTGTACATTAAGGTTACGGCCTGCAGTGTCCGAAGACCACTACCGCGGTATCCGATCATCGCGCCACCGCCACCCCCGAGCGTCACTGTGAAATTTGTCCGGTGTAATACATCTCTATCGACGGTTGCGCACGTACGTACGCGTAAATAGTGTTAAACAATTAAAAAAAAAAAAAAAAAAAAAACAGGAACAGAAACAGAAAATAAAATTACAAGTCGACAATAATAATTATACGGTGTACAAGAAAATCGGACGTATCGGGCGGACTTATTTGAATCACTGTTGTGGATCTGAAGTACTGTGTTGTACGCGGAAAATTTCCTTTGCCCGAACACAACGTTATCAGCTGCAGACGACGACCCGACGCGCGACGTTTGTGCCGCGTGTCATCTACCGGTCGCGGAGCGCGTGCGTAAAAGTGTACGACATAAAACGCACAATAATGTATCGCAAATAAACATAATATTATGTGTATACATAAATACGTGCAGACGGCCGTAGGTACATTGCACGTATTACGTATACCTACCGCGGCGATCCCATTCATTACACACAGCCGACGCGCCAAACGAAATTCGTTTGTCCCGACGCGTAGATATGCATATAATAGTAATAGCATACGACTTGGACGGTGACGAATGCATATTATATGGGCACCGCTAATTATTATTACGATTATTGTTATGCTTATGCAAATATAATTGTACCTGCGTGTATTTATAACGTAATGTTTTATGGCGGCGGCGGCGCAACCACCAGAGATGACTGCACGTACAGCCGGGTCGCGTACTACACTGTACGTTGTACAATATAATATAATAGGTAGGTACGGGCACGGGCGAACGCGCGTGTGAAGAAGAGCGGTCATCGTTATCGCCGCCGTCATAATTACGCTAAATAATATACGATTTGAATAATTAATGAACGGCCGCGAAATCGCCGTTTCCCTAATTTCCAATTTACACGTATACTTAATAATATATTGGTACACTGTACATTATCTTCCTCGTTATATATATAGTAGTTGTATAAAAAAAAAAAAAAAAAATACAAGCGCGATTGCAGTGTAGCCCGGTGTAGGTAGGTATACAACGAATTTAATCACCTGTGACGTGTATTATGGGCACCTACCTACCTACAACAGTACTACCTACGTGTTATTGTAAGCACGTCGGTTTGGCAAAGGTATAATATTTTGACAATAAACGTATGTAGAGCAGCAGAGAGCTGCAGGTATTACGCACATATTGTGCTGCAATGTGTACACATGGTACGAGTAAAAAACAAGCGTGACTCGTAATACATAATATTATATTTAATAAAATACGCAACGAATGTTCTTGTTGTGCAGTATATAATATTATAACACGAGAAACCATTCGCGCATTAGATAATATATTATTAGGTGTTTGATCTCACGCGCCACGATGTGGCATAGGGTTTATAAAATATAAATTATTTGCAAATCGATTGTTTTTTCTTCGATGCATATTAATTAAAAATATAAAAATCAATGTTACGCATCATGGAACTTCATTTTTCTTCCATTTTTACACAAACTTTCTTAAGCATGATTAATACGGATAGGTTGAAAATGTTGTTTTTTAATTTTTTCTTATATTTTTATCATATAGGTTTTTTTTTTTTTTAATTTATATTGTGACACTCGTGAAAACTTGTTCAATAATTTTTTCATTAATTCAAATTTATTTATTTGTAACAGCAAATATAAAATAACTAAAGGTAATATTATATTATAGACGCGTCTTAAAATGATGACGTAACTAGAAGGTATTTTAAAAATTTATTATCATCTCAAAAATAAAAATTTTAAATCTATGCCAAAAATGAAAAATTTCTACTTTATAACTGAAAAAAACTAATACTCAAATTAATCACTTTGCCACTAAAACACTTAGGGTAATGGGGAGAATTTTAAACACGCTGTACCTATACAATATGATAATTTCAGCGTTAGTGTATATTATTACTAGGGCTAGAATTTATATGCAACAGTATATTTTTTTTGCAACTTCTGATTATTGCTTTTGTAAGTAATGTCCACGAATCACCTCATGATGAAATAAACAGTAGTAATTTTATTTTGCATATTTTGAATAAAATTAATATTATTACATATTATTTCGACTATAAAAACGTGAAAAATACATATTTTATGGTATATTTCGTTGCTCGTTTTTATCACGCGACAGTATGTATACGCTGTTCAAAAATACCTATTGAAGGTTTACCTATATTAAGGTCTAACAGAAGACCGTCCAGTTTCGACAATTGAAAACACCATGTAATCGTTTTGTGTAATACATTTGAATAACGTGATTAGTTAAGAATATTATTTAATTAATTTTAAAATGAACTATTTTTTTAAGTGTATATTTCATATTTTTGGCGTATTTAATATTAATTACATATATTTAATAAAGCTAAATGCATATTTTACAATTTTTCATTACTTATAAATCCTAACCCTAATTTTTACTATATTGTTTCTAGAGCCGCGTTTAATGGGTGGCAGGGGGGGGCAATTGCTCCAGGGCGGCAAATTTTATGATGTTTGACGAGACGGCAAATTTTGGAGGATCAACATAAAATAAAAAATTTATAATTATAATTTTTTTTGTGTGACTGTATAACTATAATAAGTACATATTATTATTTCGTTTATAAATACCACAAAAAAGCCGCCGTCTACCGCTGCATGTCACAATAAGGCGTTAAGAATTAAGAACTTGTTCTAATAATTATTGTACTGTTATCGTATAAACTATTTTCATTATTTCTGAACGTTTTTTCCTCAAACATATTCAGTTACAAGTAAATTGTTAATATTAATAATGTGTTGAATATAATTTTGAATTGTAATTTTTGTAAGGGCGGCATATTTTAATTTGCCCCGGGGCGGCAACAGCTTAACGCGTCACTGATTGTTTCTGATCACGCACGTGCAGTGCGATCTGCAGCATCACATTGCATGCCGGCACAGTTTTTAATTTTGTATCTATACAAAATATCTCAGTAAATAAGTGCATGCAATCAGTGGCGCCAAGTGTTATATAAATTTAAGTAGAAATATTTACATACATACCATCAACCACTGAGGATTTTAACATTTATAAATATATTGTATTATTTTAACATATATATGAAGCGATCGCTTCAGTTCATGTATAGGTTTAGCGCCACTGCACTCAGTTATTGTATATCAATATACTAAATAGTACATTTAGATAATAGGTATATTAAAATTTATTATTACTTTGACCCTGAACCAGCATCAAAGGATTTATATTTATTTTTTGTAAAATCACGACATTTTAAGTAAAAGTGTTTTTTTTCCTGGAACAACCTCGATCCGTCGTCGAGCTTGAATCATTATATCTATATAGGACATAAGTAGGAACTCAACTATATTTACAAGAACAGCATATACTATTGTGCAGACAGCAGTACGACAATCGTTGTACATATAATTTTTACCGAACTTTGTGTAGGCATACTTATAAATATTATTGTATCTTTACCCTTTCACATTATTTACATAGGCGTAACAATAACAATACTGCATGTAAATGATTTATATTTGATTAACCTACATTAACACAATATGTTAATAATGATATTATATTATAATTTATTATAATTTAATATTTAGATTCCTATTAACACTTTTAAAATTGTATAGGCGTGTAAATAGGTTCAAAAATTTGTCATTACACATTTGATTTAGATAAACAATTAAAAAGTATCAAGACTCGAAATAAACAATATAGAATAGTAATCGAGTATCTAGTGAATTTTAATAACATATTACATAATTTATAATAATTAATAAGAAATAAGCAATTCTTTGTTAAAAGCTAATAATAATTAAAAAAGGTAGATAAGTGGTTACCACTCTGCTATACATTAGGTGTTGAGTAGAACTCTTTATTGATGAGTAGGGCTAGTGATTTGATGCATTTAATCATGCTAAGTTGTATTTAATGTAACTTAATTATGATAAAGTCATAAGTTTCTAATTTGTACATATGTGGTTAATACATTTTTATACATTATGCATTGTTTGCAATAGCTTAAATTTTTTATACTTATTGTTCAGGAAGTGCGTGCAAAAGTCTTAACTAGGCCAAATATTAAATTAACAGAGTAAACTTTTTTAAGGTCTAACTGACTAACTATATAGAGGATATTAATAATGTAATTTTATGCAAGGCTTTCAAGTCTTCAGTCTATGTTTCGTATTTTATCGTTATATTTTAAATCGCATTAAAACCAGTAATTGTGGAAGTATGTTCTTCACATTAGGTATTGACATACTACCTAATTACAATTAAAATTTTTTTTTTAAATATTATAAGTTATTAAACTTATTTGAAAAAAGGGTTAACATTTTTCATTTTAAATCTACTTTTATTTGATGTTTTATATTTTGTCTTTTAGTACGTATTGTATAATAATTATGGTTTAAACTTTAAAAGTCTGTAGGTATATCTATATATTATTTGCACAAATAAATAAATAATATTATGCCATAAAATATCAGGCAGTACCTATATATTTTTCAACATATAGTCCGTAAATAGTAAAAAAAACAACAAAAAAAACAAGAAACAATGAATAAATGGATAATCAATAAAGAGAAGCGATTTCAATTATGTATTTTATAGCAGTTATTTAATAAATATACTAGTTACGTACTTTACTAACGATTGTAATAAATTGTCAACGTTATTGTTTTATTAGTCAATTACTTAAACGTAAGTAAATTATTTATCAGAGTTAAAATGTATGTATATATTAGTTTAAAATTTCACATTTTAAGAAATTAATATATTTTTATAAAGTTATAAAGAAAAGATTTTAAATTACGTATAGATAAAATATCTATAAACACGCTGACATTCAATTATTTGATTTATTATATCATTTATATCTATTATAATATTTATACGATACACTGATTGATGAACATGGCTCGTGAGTTCGTGTATTTTACATATCAATATTGCTAAGTCGTATTTAGTACTAGATGTCATAGAAATCCATTTCGAAGTAAGGTGCTATGGTTAAGAATGTGAAGTTTTATTTCGCATATTTTTTCATATTTAGAGGTTTTTTGCCTATTTGGTATACTTTATACTTAATTGTTTTAAGAATAAATAAATTAAACTATACTTGAAAATTAAATAGAATAAACTTCATTTAAAAAAATGAAATTTTATGGTGTAATGAATACAATATTGTATCAACTAATAAAATTTAATTTTACCCTTCCGGACTATCTAAAAAAAGTAGACCTTATCTATTAGTATCTACAGGTTACAGCAATAAATTAATTTTCTTACCTATAATAATTAAGATGGTTGTAGTTGCTTAGCTATAATAGGGCCTTATATTATAAAATAAATAGATATTATTAAACTTATAAGTTGTAACTTATTAGGTATAGGCGGGTCTACTTGGTATCTAATAAGTAATATTTACCACATGCTTTTCTTCAAGGTATAAACTGCAATCTTTTTTCTTTTTAGTAATTTTTCCTATTCCTATTGACTGTCTACATTTTATATAGGTAGTACATTAGTTTGTATGAATAGATATATAGTCACGACTCTTTATTGTCAACTTGTACTAACTCCCAAGGTGCACATTAACACTGATCTATATTCCACAATTTATACGACCTTGCAAATAAAAAAGATAAACACTATTATTTGTAGGAAGTTGGTGATTTCACCATACATAGGTACTTTATAAATCTAAAAGATAACTGCAATGTAATTTGTTAGGTTGTATATTAATATTATATATTATACACCTATGTATAAGTATTATGTTTCACATAAAACCTAACTAAAGACTTAAGTTATGGTAAGTGGTATAGGATATATTGTATATATTACCTATATTTACTCAATACACGAGTGTGTTTTATTTTCACGCACGATTTGCTTGCGTGTTGATCTTACTTTTTTAAATTTTGAACAGAATGTCTGTATAGCTTCAATTTATTGCACTAATTATAATTCATTCGATTACCTAGGTCAATTATACTATTGATAACTGTTTATAAAACCGATAATAATATCTAGGAAAAACAATAATAACTTACACATAAAACGACAAGCACGATGTTAAAAGAAAAACAAGCACTGACGGTATGTTAAATATAGGACATGGCCGATCCGGGTAGCTGATTAGTAATGGCTTTTTAGGTCTATATAGATGGCATAATATGTTATCATATTAAAATGGCATGGAGAATTTCTACTATAAGTGGTAACCCCTACTTGCTCAGTAGTCAGTAGTCAATACCAACTCGTATGCCATGTATAAATCAATATAAAAATGTAGATACCTAAAACCTAAGTTACTTCTCTTTATACAATAAATACCAGCTTGATAACAACACTTTTTTATATATCTACCTCTACTCGCCGGCCACCACTAAATAATTGTCTATTTAGGTTGATATTGATATAGTTCAATAGTTCTATAAAGCCATATTATACCAATTTATTTTCTGTTTGAATAGTCGATATACATAAGATACACCTATAGACATAATTACATAATATAACTAGTCCATATTAAAAAAAAACTAAAGGGTATTTTTAGGAGATTTTTAGAATTTTAAGTATTTAAGTAAAATACAAAATAATTTATTAATAACTAACCAAATAAGCATAGTTATTCGCTTCACTTTCAAAATATGGTCAGGTTTAAAAATAAATTGCTATCAATTAAATAACAATAAAATTTATAAAATTTATATAATAAAACCTACTTACATAGGTATGCTATGCAATAATTCAATAATTAATATTTTTAAAATATAATATGATTTAGCAAAAATAAATTCATGAGATAATATCCATAATTAATACTATTAAAGCAAAGAATAAACAAACTATATTATATATTGTAATTAAAGTATCTACTACCTACTTACGTATAAAATACTTTAAAAAAAAATTATAAGTATTCGACTGTAAGAAGATTAAGTATCATTTTTATTTTTAAAAATGTCTAAAACCATTAAAATATTAAAAGAATTCATAGTGAAGTTCAAATTGGCTGTAGCTTATAACCTATAAGTATAACCCAAATGCAACTTAAAAGCACAACAAAAATAAATATCCCATAAACGCAAAAAAAATAGATATCTTTTTAACAACCCATAAATGCAAATATATTTTACAAAATTATAGTACCTATATTTTATCAAAATTATCATCAGTAAAGTAAAAAGGGGGATTAAAATACTTAGTACTAGTTCCTTCTCCCTACTCAAGTTTTTCAGTCGTCGTCGCCGTCGCAGCAACCTATACGTTCGGCGCTCTCTATCAATATGAAATTTTCGCTCACTTGCTCCCACTTAATTGACTAGATTGACTTTAACCTTTTTAAATGAAACTAACGTTAAAATTTAAAACTTAAATTTTTAAAGTATTATAACATTATGTACCTATAATTGGTATTTGGGGTGCTTCATGTTCACGTTTTAAAATCTAAACATTGTTATCAGCGACTTATAGACGTTGGATAAAACAAAATCGTTGTGTTCATATAGGTACCGAATAATCAGTATTTAGATAATAATATATTATAATAACCAGTACAATGATTTTTTTTTTTTTTTTTGTCGACATAATAATAATAATATGTGTATTGTGTACTCGTTTTTCATTGTATTAAATCTAAAATAATTGAAAAAAAAATAATGTTGTTTGTTGGAAAAAAATATCTATTTACACTTGAATCAAAAGAAATAAAATATTTTATTTAAAAAAAGGATCACCTAAAAGCATAAGATGGGTGCAGTGTATCAATCGAAATCCTCATTAAAATATTATAATATAGTTAATTAATAAATAATATTATATCAATAGCAATAATAGTCTTGAAAAGATAAATGAAATCCGAAAGTCTACTACTGGCCGATTAATAAGATGAATATATTCGTCGTTGGTTAATAATAAATATTAAATGGCACTCTAGTCTCTAGTAGGTACTCTACCCGTCATCTGTAAGATTTCGATTTTCTCGGCCATTGATGATATTCCAATTAAATTCATTAGTAATTCAGAGTCCAAATGAAGACAAGCGTCTACCATCTATATATAACACATTCACAATAAGCCGCAACTTTCGTACAATAAAATAGCAGAAAATTACGTAGACAAAGTTGTACACATCAAGTGATAGAACTACTCACAATTATTACAAACATGGAGAAGAGCATATTGACGGTATCGTCAGAGATTTCGTTGGTAGTGTACGGCGATTCGCATCATCAGAAATGTTAGCACAGCCGATCGATCCTACTCTCGAACGAGGAAACGACTGTGGACATTTTCGATGACTAGCCGGAAAGACGACGTCGAGGCAATGGTGATGGAAGAAGACGTAGTACCGTCAAAAAGTTGGGCATTCGTTCGGGGACCTGGTCGGTAGGCTAGAACCGGCTAGTGTAATCATACTACAACCAGCTCCTCTTCGACGAAGATTTGCCACCACAAGGAAACGCGTCAGGCGGGTTTTGCAGTGTACATGTTGTACCCGATGCGGTACCTATCAATGACGCGACGATGGTGACTCGTTACCAACAGTGGTTGAGATTTTGGTACAGGATGAGCGATAATAAGAGCTAGGAACTCGGACGTGAGCGCCGCCGGAGTCGGTGTCCGGACGTGGACACCGTGCGGCCAATGGAACGCCAGAGCTACATCTACACAGAGACAGAGAGTAAACATGTTTTTATCTATTTATACATTTTCTTTAAAGTTTTTTTTATATAAATATGTTTGTGTTTAACATTAAATCACTTTCAATGATATATTTTTTTTAATGTAATAAAATTTAAAATGTTTGAGCCACTTAGCTCAACATTTTTTTTTTATTTTGTTAAAAAAAGTAAAAGTTAACTGTTAAAGCGGTTTATAATACAACATTATGAATTATGATATTATATATAGAAGTTAATCCAAATCCCATGTAATTATTCTATTTATTATAATACAATAAAATAAATTATACATGTAGTATAATTTATGCTGACAACTAGTGTAGATATATTAACAGTCATTTATAGTGAATAGGTAAAGCCTAGATCATAAATGAAAACAACTATTTTTTCAATATATGCATACAAATTCGTAGTAGACATTAACAGGATGTAAAAAAATCACGTCAACGTACGTCACTGACAGAACCCTTACATACGAATAGAACACCTAGCATTAGTAGAGAATTACTGTAGAATTACGTACGAGTTTACGACAGTAAGGTTTAGATTCTTTTAAGTGTTTTAAAGTTGTATTAATGAAATATTCATTTTCATTTATAAACTATAAAGTGAAGTGTTCATTTATTTCAAATACCTACCTTCCTCAATAGTCAATACGTCTCAAGACTATGTCGTTTCAATAATAATCGTGGTATCAATCGCAGTGATCACTACACTACCAAAAATATATTTCTCAACTATTTTTTGGCATTCTATGTTTTTCACATAAAAAACTGTGGTTTTAATAATACAGTAAAACTCGTTTAAGAAGCTTTTCTCTTTTCTCCATTAATTCCTAGATAATAACTATACTAGTTAATGAAAAAAACTACCTGTTAAAATTTTTGATTTTTTTCTATTTCATCGATTAAGACGCTCTTTTTATTCAACATATAATAATAAATTTTATTAATTGTGAGATAATTAAAATGAGTCCTCATGTTCAAAGAGTGCAGGTAATTTTGGAAATTTTAACCCCCTCCCTCCCACGTAAAAATATTATTATTAAATTTACTGTATTATACTGTGTATTGTATTAGGGGAACGTGGGGCAGAACGGGGCCATGGGGCAAAACGGGGACATTCCAATATCTATGTCTTATAATGGTCATACTGATTTAAAAACTTAATATATAGAATCCTTGGGCTAACAATATCATGTGACAAAAATTTCAAGTTCACATATCAATTATCTTATCAGTAATAAATTAAAATCATCACAAATGCCTCTTATCATCTGATTGATATAATAAACTGATATTTTTTTCCGAAATGTTTTTATGGTTTACTTATTGTTACATAAATTTGTTTTCACTGTTTTTATAGCAAATGTTCTTAAGATTATTTTAATAATATTAATTATTAAAAAAATTAATTGTTGTGTTTACGAACAACGGCTGCAGGTAAGTGTACTCATTGGGGCATAATGGGATAGACCTGTTCGGGGCAAAATGGGGACGTCCCCGTTTTGCCCCAATGTTTTAATTTCATAATTTTGAAACGATATATTACCATATTTATAGAATGGTTAGAAACTATGTTAGAAAAACTAAACGCCAATCGTGGACAGAAGAGTCTATGAAAAATGCCATTATGGTTTGTGTAAACAAAGAGATGGGGTATAGAAAAGCAGCATCAGCATTTGATGTTCCACAGTCAACTCTTGAAAGAAGAGTGAAAGTCTACTTAGAATCTGGAAATAAAACAAATGCTTTTAGTAAAGGTAATCTTATTTAAGTATTTACATTTACAATATAATATATATATATATATATATATATATATATATATATAATATTTATTATTTTATAAGGACTTGGGAAGTATAAAACAGTTTTCAACAGCGAACAAGAGATTGAATTAGTTGAATACATTAAATCTATGGAGGCCCGTTTATTTGGACTAACATCTTTAGAATTAAGAGGATTAGCTTTCCAACTTGCAGAAAAGAATAATTTAATGCATCCTTTTGAAAAAGACAACTTAAAGGCTGGAAAAGACTGGCTGTATGGATTTATGAAACGACATGCTGACTTATCATTACGCCAACCTGAAGCTACATCAGCGGCAAGAGCTTCTGGTTTCAATCAAGTAGCAGTGGGTAAGTTTTATGCTTTGCTGACAGACGTTGTTGATAAGTACAAATTAACTGCTTCGCAAATATTTAATGTTGATGAAACGGGAATATCGTGTGTCCCAAAATCTCAAAGCAAAATAATTGCATGCCGTGGTCGCCGTCAAGTAGGTACTTTAACATCTGCTGAAAGAGGCCAAACAATTACAGTTGAAATATGTATGGGTGCAGATGGATCTTATATGCCTCCTATGCTTATATTTCCTCGCGTTAGGGCTAAACCAGAGCTTATTGATGGTGGACCACCTGGGTCGTGGGCAGAAGTGCACCCAAGTGGGTGGATCCAAACCGATTTGTTTTTGAAATGGTTTGACAAATTTATATTATTTTCAAGAGCATCTCAAACAAATAAAGTTTTGCTTCTACTTGATGGTCATTCTACTCACACCAAATCTATACAATTAATTGATAGAGCTAGGGATGCTGGTGTAATTCTGCTTTGTTTTCCGCCTCACTGTACTCATAAGCTTCAGCCTTTAGACGTAGGATTTATGAAACCGCTTAGTGTCTATTATTGTGATGAAGTAAAAAAATGGCTGAGGGAACATGCTAATGAGCACAGGGTAGTTACACAATTTCAAATTGCTTCACTGTTTGGAAAAGCTTATATAAAGGCATCAACTATGTCAACAGCAATTAACGCATTCAGGGCAACTGGCATTTGGCCAGTTGATTCAAACATATTCAATGAGCATGATTTTCTAGCCAGTGCAGCTACAGACATTGATTTGGGAGATACAATTTCTGTTAATAATCAACTCAATATTACAGATATGAATACAATTCAAGTAGAAGTTTCAGATCCAAGCCAAAAAGAGAATGTTGCAACAGATATAACAACAAAACAAAACTCACCAGGATGTTCCTATTGGCAAAACAATGCTGAGAAAGTATTCCCTGTGTCTTCTCCTGAGGAAATACAGCCAATACCTAAAAGTTCAAAAACCACTGCACGTTGTTCTAAGAGAAGAGGTAAAACAGCAATCCTTACTGATTCCCCTTATAAAAATGAACTTTTAGCAGCAAATGCAAACTCAAAGCCACAGACTGCAAAGCGTTCATTGTTTAAGAATAAAAATAAAACAAAAAAAATAAGGAGAGTAAAAACTAAGGAACCAGTGTCCAGTGATGTAGATGAGAACTGTCTATACTGTGGTGAGTCATATTCAATATCAGTCGATGGGTGGATTCAATGTTCCAAATGCAATTTATGGGCCCACTGCCTTTGTGCGGGCATTGATGAAAAAGATAAGGATGCCTTATTAACCTGTGAACTTTGCTCTTAATTATTTTAAATGTGTTAATTTTTTAATTAAATTTTTAAGTTTGACTACTTGTGTAGGTACTACATCTATAATTAGTATTTAAATAAAATGTACCTATTTAATAAATGTAAAAGTTTATGTGTTTTAAATTTACAAGCACTTATTATTATTTGTTATTGATTTGTACAATATTATTATATTAAAATATATTCCTATGTATGTATGTACAAGTTATTTATATAAAAAAAAGTTCAAGTAGTTAAACTTATTTGCATATATGTAAAATGAAATAATATTTATGTTAAATAAATAATATTTGAGAGGCGTCCCCATTTTGCCCCATGTATGGGGCAAAACGGGAAAATTATACTTAAACCTATTTTGACCTTTAACACTATGAGACTTAAATGAATGTTTAAAAAATGCTCACATATTAATAACCATATCCTAAAGATTACACAGTTCAAGTTTCAAATCAAAATCACAATTTTTGAGTGAGTTATAGCTTCTGATACATTAACGTCCCCATTCTGCCCCACGTTCCCCTAAGTAACATGTCACAAAACACAAAATTATTTTAAAAAACTACAAATTATCTGGTTACCTGTATCATATTCATATATTATACATAATGACTTATTTCAGAATTTAAAAGTATATTAAGTATACTGCATACCCTGCACACCCCTTGACTACGCGTATGGTTATGTTAAAAAAACAGAAAACTTCACTGCTAAAACACATTTTCACAATCTTAAGCAAACAACAATAGATACCTAATTTTATTAATATAAATTAAACAGAATAAAATGGAAAAAATAATTATTATTTAAAATATGTATGTATAAATATATTTATTTTAAATTTAATTAAATATAAAAAAAATTGTAATAAATTATATTCAATAATAATAATTATGTATGTAAATATATGTAAATAAACTTGATATTTAAAATATTAAATTTTACTAAATTCTTGCATTAGTTGCATTAAACACTTTCCTGTTTAAGACACTCTTAAAGTTGCCCTTTTAAAGAATGTTATAATCGAGTTTTACTGTAATTGAATACGAGTATTAAATAATAAAAATATTATTATTTCCCATGAACAGACTTGTTTTACAAACAGAAATAAAACATAATAAGTATAATAAAATGCAGACAACGGGATTAAAATGGGACTATCTTCTAAAATCAGAACAAAAAATGTCATGTTTTAAGTTTGTCAAGATAGTGCTTAAAAAAAAAAATGATCCCGTTTTAACAGGATGTATAACAACTAGAAAAAAAATGTTATAACTAAACATTATTATTCAGACAATGTTATATAAAAATAAAAAAAAAAATAAAAATTTAGTAACTAATACGAATATTAAAATATTTAATTTAACAATATAAGTTTTATCTTACATTTGATATTTTGTTTGAACTTTGTACAGTCAAATATTAAAGGCCAAACAGAAATCTGCGTGCTTTAAGGGTATTAGATGTTGAGGCGAGAGAGCAATCTGAACCTGCTCTAATTTCAATTTCAGCTAATAAAGCATCAACATGTTCTAACACCTTGAAAATAAAATATAAATACAATATTTCATATAATAAAATAAATTATTAAATTTATACTTTATTTAGTATAGAGGATTGACAATTATTTGTCTCTGTATCCTTCCACAAATCACGACATTTTTCAGCAAAAGAAATAGCTCGGTCGCAGCAATGTAAATCCATGTAATGATGTCCCAAGTATAAATATATTTTGCTTAATATCAAGTTTAACTCAATAGTAGTTCTATTTTTGATTCCAGTTTTCAAAGCTCTTTTATTCATCATATTAAAATGTTCACGAGCTAATTCATTACCAGTATCACCATATTTATCATAAAATCTATAAAATGTATATAAATATTATACACTAATAAAACATTTAATATTTAAAGTCATGTTTAAAATTCACAATAATGATTGTTTTATTTTAATATAAAAAATTTTTAAATGTTAGAAAAAAAAAGGTTAAATTAAAATAAATATTATAGGGTTTTATAAGGTTACTATTAATTAAAAATAAAACATTTGGATTAAATATTTTAAAATAATAGTTATTAAGGTTATTTTATCAATGTCAAGACTTAAAATGCTTACTACTTCCAAAGGAAAGTTTAGTTCACTGTGTTACCAAAATTACAAAATATACTAGAATCATTTTTTCTTATACTTTATCTGTTTAATACATTATTTAGAAAAGTTAGTATAAACAGAAGTCCTTAGTAGTCTAAAGTGTACTTAATTTTATGTTTAAATAACATTTTTTAATATAGAAAGTATTAAAAATAATTTCAATTATACAATCAATGGTGACATTAGGATCCAACCTTGGACACTCCTTAAAATTTTACCACAATTATAAGAAAAAATAACTATTTGTTGTTATTTATCATTTGCACATAATTTTTTATAATTTAATATTTATAATGCATACAAAATAAAGTTAAATAATATAACATTAATATCATAACACTATGTTGTTAATTGTTATTATAAATGTTGTTTGTAATATAACTGGTGTATTCTGTAGTGGCAACACTCTCTAACTCTTAATTAATATTTCATTAAACTCTAATAAAATTAATTAACCTCAAGAGATGGCTTTATCTAAGAAAAATTTCAGATACTGTCACTGAATATGATGAAAATATGATATAAACACTAGACAATATCTAATATAATACTCAATTTGTAGTAATATCCTGTATTAAAATATAACTATAACTACATGATAAAATTGTAAACATTTAATTATTATAACATACATATTTAAGGTAATTAAATTATAAACAAATTATGTTTAACATACTTTGCAAGTTTTAGCAATATTGTTCCATCAGTATCGTAAAATAAGGATTTATATAAACAAGCCATTGATTCAAAAATACGATCAGCACGTTCAAACATTTCTCCTAATGAAACTAACATACGATAATCTCTAGGCCTTAAATCTCGTGCATGAGTAAAATAAAACAATGCATAATTTGGCAACTTTACTAATTCATAAATTTGGCCTAGACCATACCAAGCTCTGTAATCTCTTATATTTATTTCTGTGGACAAAAATAATTTTATTAATAGTTATTAGAAATATAATAAATAAGTAAAACATTAAAATAATAAGTAAAAAGGTATCCTTTGTTTAAATTTATTAAATGCTTTATTTTAAATTCATCCTTTAGTAAAAAAAAATATTTCATTTAAAAAAATTGAAATCTTAATGTTTTTTAATGTAAATAACTATATTAAAACTTAATGGTTTATTATTCATTTATTTCTTGTATAAATTGTATCAAATGATATAACCTAAAATAATGTATTTAATATGTATGTTATTTTATTCAATCAAAAATATTAAAGTAAATTTATATATTTAAATAACAAAATAACTAAAATATAAATGTTCAAAATGATTTATTAGCAACCAATAAAATGGTTATATTGTTTTTATTATTATCTATTATATATAAAATATATTCAGTCACTAAAAGAATTTTTGTAAAATTAATAATATTTTTGAATAATCTAAGAAGAAACAATTAGTTTTTTTATTTATCATTTATAATGTTAATAAGATATTACTTACTTAAGGCTTGACGATATGAGATAATGGCAGCATAAGAATTTTTCATTTCAATGTACTCATGTCCCAGTAAAGTCCAAGCAGTTACATTAAATGGATTAATTCTCACAGCTTTTTTAAAATACAAAACTGATTTGGCGTGATCACATTTTAAACTGTACATATTCCCTAAAAACAAATTTTTAAACTTATTACAAAATATTCAAATTGGTATTGCTAAAGAAATATTTTATTTATTATTGCAGCACAGATTTTAAAGCAATTTAAAATACAAAAAGAGAACACCTAGTATAAATTAATTATACTAAATTTAAAAAAATTAATTAAATCAGTTTTCTAGTTTTGTAGTGCTTTTTAATGTTTAAATTTATATTACTAAATAATTATACATAAAATCATTCATATTGTTTATTAGTATTATATTAAATTATACTTGTTACAATGTAAAGTAAAAATTTAACATTTTCACAAGACATTGACTAAAAGCCTTCTTAAAGAAATTCCATGAACTATTTATTACAAAAATATCTTACCAAGGACACATAAAGTTTCTTGACGGTAACGATCGATAGATGCTACATATTTAGATAAAACTACGAGTTCATCAGTACTGGTACAGACATACATAAGATTTGATAATAGATCTAAATTATCTATCCTGAATGGATCCATTTCCATAACAGTTTTAAATGATACTATTGCATGTGCAATTTCTGTACAAAAATTAAAAATTGATGTTAATAAGCTAATTGAATTAGTCAATTAATATTTACCCCGCTTGTTATGATGTGCAATAGCAAATTGAGCTTGAATATATGTCCAATCTTGAAAAACAGTATGGCCCAGCTTCAAAATATCATTGTATATATTTACTGCTCGGTCAGTTATTTGAAAATCAACATACATATGTGCAATAAAAAGAAGATGCATCCAATGATTTTCTTTACTTTCATTGAGTCGTAAGTTCAATGCATCAAGCTAAACAATGAATAATCAAAATAAACAATTGTAAAAACTGTTTTAACAGATAAAGTATTTTATAATAAAACATTTTTAGTAATTACCATATGTAAGTCCTTTACAAGTGTGGCTAGCTCTATCCAAGCCCCCCAGAAACATGGCTGAATTTGTAATGATCTGACCAATAAATCTATAGCTTCATCAGATCTATCTATTCTTTTTAACATGACAGCTGTAAGCCATAACAAATATGGATCTTCTCGTTTAATTCGAGCCTCTTTATAATCACCAGCAGACATATTATTTTCAGATTGAGCGGCTAATGTTGTAACTTTGACCTTTTTAGTAATGATGTTGCGTTTAGTAATTTTATTTTTTTTTCCTAAAGTATTTGAACTAGCTTTTTCAATTCTTAGACTACGTGGTCGCCT
Source organism: Melanaphis sacchari (assembly GCF_002803265.2). NCBI lineage: Eukaryota > Metazoa > Arthropoda > Insecta > Hemiptera > Aphididae > Melanaphis > Melanaphis sacchari. The sequence continues at coordinate 6,835,731 of NW_020270366.1, read as the reverse complement.
ACTGCATCGTCTTCCTTTAGGAGTGGAATCATCTTCTAGTTGTTGTACAGAGTGTTTTTGATTAACTGTGTCAATATCAGATGTCTCTTGAGATTGTGATTCTTCTTCAGATTCTTCATCAGAATCATCTTCACTGCGATAAACATTCAGTATTAATAGTTCATCTAATAGTTCCATATATGCTCGCATATTAACTGGTTTAAACGAATCAAACAAGTTAGTTCGTTCATATATACATTCATTATGCATGCTTAAATATCTGGCCATATAATGCAAAAACATAGATTTGCTGTTATTAGTATGTTTTGCTATGTGTGCACAGCTAAAAATAAAGTAAATAAAAAATATATTAAAATTAATTAACATATAAGATAGATATTTAAAATTACCTGGGATAATCTTCAAGATCAAAATATGCACGTGCTTTAAAATACACCAAATAATCTTCTAAATTTGTGAATGCTGGTTCTAACTCAAAACGTATAAATTCATTATTTTCATTTTCAAATTCAAAATATGGTGGAATACTTTTTAAAGTTATCATTAGTTCTGATAGACTATAAAAAAGGAATCAAATTATTTTATATTGTTAATATAGATGTTATGATTTAGCCATTACATTTATGAATAGTGGCTTTAAAAAGAATACTTACAACTTTGTACTGTGATGCAAACATCTATCTCTGGATTCTTGTAAGGCATAAATAAGTTCAGCTTTAATAAGCAATGGATCTTTGAAGAACTTGTAATAAGGTAAGTATGTATTGGTCATGATGAAAACGCAGGGAAAATAAAATAATATTGACGACTGAAGAGCAAATGAAGTTTGTCTCAATCCAGACGATTGACTAATCACTGCTATATAACTGACTAATATTGACAATAACTCTCATTTTTTAAATAAAATATTTGTTAGAGATTTCACTGTAATTTAATTTAGAATTATGATTTATAGATTTTATGTTATTTAGTATTTACAAACGTTTGTAGGCACTACACATTTTATGACACCATTATGATTTATGCCTGTATTGGCTGTATAGTGCATTTCATATTTTCGTCGTAAACCGTTGTAATAACTTTAGATAATACACTATCTTACCGAATTTACCAGAGATAATAAAGTCTGTCCGTACCGGATCACAACCTTTTATTCTAAAACATAGTAGCTCTAAAGTCAATTTGTTCGAATCGAGTTAATAACAAAACGAGAAAGGTAACTAATCTGATGTACAATAACCAAAACATAGGACTCAGCCACTCAATAGGAGTCGAGAGTAATTCTTCAATCGTCATTGAATAGGTTAACAAATAACAAGGGTAGATTTAACAATTTAGTATTTACCGCTTTTATACCAAATTAAATTCACAACCCCAATTCTAAAAAAAATGACTTTTCTATTAGTAAATATCCTTAAATAAATGTATCTTCTCAATAATATGCAATTTTTTTTATTCGAAGTTAAATTTAAAAATATAACGTTCCGATTCAAATATAATATTTGCTACTTATTTTTATAAAGTAAAAATATATACCTACAAGAAAAACTTTATAAAATCAATAATTTACGCGTACTTAACTTAATGGTGGATGGACGACTATCAACTCATTCGTTTATAAATGGATAAATCATAGAACCGAATTGTCATATAAACGTTGTAATATTTTAGTATAGATATGTGTATGAACCCATACTTACCGATCACGATTCCTATAAAGAGAATGTTTTTATAAAGTGAAATGTATTATCTATATCTATACTGACTATACCTACTCTACAAAAAATTTAATAAACTAAAACTAAAATAAAGCACAATTGTTGTCGTCATCGACATTCAATGACTTCTTGGTTAAAAAAATAAATATTACTTTACTAAAATTAAACAAATTCAAATATACCATTCAAAATGTTGAAATAGTAAAACAAATCAAAAATTATATAAGTTAATTACTCAAAAACAAAATAAATATTTAATACAATTTCGGCCCCCTCCAAAATTTGCCGCCCAATGCTTAAAATATCTTAACCCGCATGTTAATGTAATGGATGTAGATATTAATTTAAATTCAATCATAAATCCTTTTCTCAAAAAACTGAGTGAGCATAATACCATAAAGACCACCAAGAAATATAGAGAAATACATAAACAATTATTGAGGACTGGTCACTGGTTTGTCTATTGTTACCCGTCGTCCATTGGCTTAATTTTTTGCTAAATGCTAATGAAAATTATTAGAATTATTATGCTGGTCGTTTCATACGAATATTACTGTTAGCCATAGATTATTGAATAATATATTATTATATTAAAGTGACCTATTCACCTGTTCAATGACGAATAATGAGGTACCTATTGAGGTTCACTCTATATCTACAACTAATGTTTATTTATTTTTTTTATATAAATCTTGGTAAAATAGTTTGAATATTAAATATACCTATACAAAGTCTTATAAGTTGAACTTTTACTTAAAATAGGAATATTAAAATATTAAAAATAAATATGTACAACTTTTTTTTACAGACATTTGAATTCAAAATGTTAATAAAGTAGGTACTGTGAGATATAATAGGTTTAGTTTGTATTTCTGGAGTTCTCGACAGATTATTGATGAATTTTCTTTAGATTTTGTAGATGGTTACTTAGAGAATAAAAAACTATTAGAGTAAAAAAATGTATTCATTATTATTTATTATAAAAGTGATTTATAATCAAGACTGTAATAACTAATAAGTAATAACTATCAACTTTGAAAAATAATTAAAAATAGATTGGTAGTCAATCTTTTAAATTAATAATTATATTATATCAATTTGGAAATATAGGTACCTATTGATTTCTATTGATAAGAAAAATCACATTGAATCCCCAGAAGTCAGAATGTATCAAATCGTAGTTGAAACTGTTAAGATGCCAATTACGTTTTTCAATGTTCTGAACTTCTGAAGTTTTTATAATAATACAATTTACTATTTACTTGATTATAAGAAATTGATAATTATATATGAATAAATAACTTTAAATGTTAGTTGGTAATATTTCTAGAAAAAATTTTATTTGTTATGTATTAGTTTTTTGTTTATACATAAAGAAATTGTGGGTATATTTTGTTGATCAATAGTTGGATAAGATGTTATCAGTAAAAGAGCTATACATGTTTTACTTGTACAGGGCAAATATTAAATTTATAGTTAAAATCATACCATATAAATATATAATATAGATCTGCAGACATAGGTTAAGTTGATCTGAGGACTGTGAACACTGGGCAACATAGTTGAAAGGATTTGTGGTTCCAAGATTAATCTCTCTTCAGCAGCAATTCCCTTTCCCACTCATGTGGCAGAAAGCTATACATTTGTTATTAAATGATTAAATTAAACATTAAACAGATTCATGACAGTAATTTTCTTAATGGTGAGATACACTAAATACATATATAGCAGTTGGCCAATTTTTTTTTAAAAATTGTGTCCTCTATCATTTATAAAATAATATAAATTATTTAGTATTTAAAAACATTTTTATGGTTTTTAAAATTGTAAATTATTATTTACAATATGACTTAGAAAGTATAAATAAAACATTACAATATAATGAATAACTCATTATGTATGATTGTAATTTTTGTAGTATTTTAAAACAGTAAATTAAAGCCATAATTTTTTTTTCTTTATAATGTTATTAACAATATTATCAGTCTTATATAAATTGTTTTTAAATAATAATATATTAAATATTATTTAATTTGTATTACAAATGTTTTTAACATTAAACTTGAATTAGGTATTAATAATAAAAATAATAATAATAATAAAAAATTATAAGAATAAACTACATTTCATTTTTATTTATAATTAAAATATCACTTTTAGCTAAATTTATTCAGGAAAACGTAAAATATCTGAAAGAGACCGGATAGTTGATTTTCGATTGTATTGATCTTCTGGAACAATTATTTGATCCCTGACAAATGTGACCATTACTTGCCTAGAAATCAAAAGTAAATTAATAATATACATATGCCAATTTATAATAAATATATACAATTAGTCAAAAAAGACAACAAATACATTTTAATTGTTAATATTTCAAATTTATACAAAAAAGGAAATTCAAAAATGTTTTGAGTTACACTTTATTCATTAGTTTAATATGTTTTGATTGTAATTTCTTAATAAACATAATTTTATTAAAATATTTATACACATTAGTATTTTAAAAATATTATTACAAGCAAATATTAACTATATAATTATATTAAATTTTTATTTTTACATTTCACATTTATGTATGTGTATGAAAAATAAATAATTATTATTTTACCTATTTTCAATGATTTCTTTGAATGCTTCACTTTCATCATATAAATCTCGATAATTGTCATTTGAAACAACTACTCCACCACATTGATGGGCATAGTTGAGTATAATTCTATGAAATAAAAATAACAAATTTTGTGATAAATATAGTTTTTAAGATAACATCTATAATAATAATATTGAGTTATATTTTTACATAATAAGAATTAAATTATTAATTAACATTTGTCAAATAAATTCATAAACATATTATAAAAGGCATTCTTAATTTTTATTATTGAGAACATTTTTTAAAAAAAACTATGTATCTAATTTTATTCTTAGTTAAATTTCCAATGTTTGGATAAAACAGCTATGAAAATAATTACATATAAAATATAAATTAATTTTACTATTTGGGGTTAACCTAAATCAGCGGTTCCCAACCCATGGGCTGCAGCATGGTACTGGGCCGCGAGCCATAAGTATAATATTAAACATTGTATATATTTAAAATAATATTATTATATATTTTTTGTTATATTTTTGATCATAATAATATTTAATCAATTTTAACTATAGTGTATAAGTAACAAGTTTTAATCCAAATATTGACTTTCTCGTGAAGAACAAGCAATGTCAAAAATCACATTAAATTGTTTATCTTGTGATAAAGTTGAATTAAGTTTTTTATTCCTAATAACTATCTATATATATATAATATATGACATATATATAATATATGACATATATGTTATGTTATATATTATAATTTTAGGAAAACGTATATAGGAGGTATGCTATGGATGGGCCTCAAATATTTTTTTACAAAATTAATGGTCCGCGAAACTAAAAAGGTAGGGAACCGCTGACCTAAATATAATTTCCTTTATAAAAAGCACATTTCAATTAAAAAACCAACAATTATGAACTAAATTTAATAAGTTTACTAATAAACTAATTTAAGTTACCTACCGGTCATCATAACATGTCATCCTTAAGTTTTGGACTTTTCTGCTAGGTGTAAAACAAATTTGTCCTTTTTTAACCAACTTATTTAAAATAGTATTTGATTCAGACCCAGGTGGTCCCTGTCGATGTTGTGGAATGAATGCTACTATATCTTTATGTCCTAGATCAGTGAAAAATTGTATACATAATTCAATGCCTTTTCCTGAAAACACTCCTGAACCATGTCTAAAAAAATAAATTAAATAATTTAATATATTTATACAATAGTCAAAAATTCAAGTTAGAATATAACATTTTCATAATAATATAATAAAACTGATTAAAAATATAAAATTAGAATTTTTCTAAGTAATTTTGCTAAAATCATAATATTCACATTTTTCAATCTAATGTTTTCATAAGCTACTACTATATTCATTGAAATAGAATAATTACAAAATTTAAGAATGAAAACTCACGCATGTCCAATATTTAAACCATCGATGATGATTGGACGTAGCTTTCTATTAGCGCTGGGAGTTGTAACTGTTGAAGCTAAATGTGGTTTAGAAATTTTAACCGCTTTTGGTTTCAATGTGATAAAATTTTGTGAGAGATTCTGTTTGTCATTAGAAATTTTTTGTTTATCAATAACAAATGCTCCTAAGTTATTATCCAATCTAGCTAAATTTTCTTCATCCCATCTCCTTTTACGGTTACGTAAAGGGCTGTTATATGAGCTTTTAATTGTGCCTTTTGTAGAATTACCTAGACGTTCATGTACAGAATTAAAACTAATTGGTTTTCTAATAGAATTTTGATTTAATGTATTTTCTTCATCACTGTCATCCAATATAGTAATAAGTTCAATAGAGTCACGAGTAGGAACATCAATGATTTGAACATCATCATCATCATCATCATCATCATCATCATCATCATCATCATGCAATATTTTATCACTTGGAAATTGTCCAGGGGGATCTTCATATTTATCACTTATGATAGTAATATCAGTAATATCTATTATTTCATCATTATTGATGTTCAGGACTGGTTTTTTATTTACAGTTTCGAAATTTTCAAATGCAATATCTTCAGCAGTAATATTAGTTATATCTATGATTTCATCACTTGTAATGTTTGGTTCTGTTACTTTTGAGGAAACAGTTTTCATACTTTTAAGAACATCTATTGGTGTTTCTGCTGAAAGTGAATTATCATTATTCTCGATAATCTCAATAGGCTCAACAGCACTTATTTTTGTTTCATTAATATCCATAGTTGGTGTTATAGATATATATTTTTTTTTAATTAATCTCTTAGATTGTCGTCGTTTTTGCTGTCGCAGACTTCTTCTCTTTACTTTTCCCATAATATACCTGTAAAATACTTTTATTACAAATTAATTGTACTTAGAAACTTTACAAAGATTTTTATTTGGTAAGTTTATAACATCTAATTTAACACAAATATTAAACTATAAATTATTGTTTAAAATAAAAGGTATACTATTATTTTGGTAAAGTATAATTAATATAAATGTAAAAAGCATACAGTTAGGTATTGAAACTATTTTTAAATTAAAGAGGTCTAGATAATTTAAATTATTAAGTCAAAATCATTGGATAAAATAAAATACCCATGCAAATATTACAAGCTAATGATAATATTCATACAGGAAAGATTTGTCTAGTTAATATTACTTAACTAACACAATAATAACTTTATTTGTATTTTTTGTAACATTATTAATAGTATTATGTCAATGAGCCATCAATATGAATTATTATTATAATTATAATGTAGATTTTAAAATTTATACATAATGACAGTGACATGCTCAGCTTTTTACAGTGGGGTAGGGAGGATACATAAGACAAATATGTAAAAGAAATTAAAGGTTTAGTCTATATTTATGATATATTATAATATTATACACACTTTGACTTTGTTCATACATAATTAAGAAACTAAAATCCACAGTAATAAGATACATTTATCTCATCTTGTTATGCTCAAAATACAGCATACTTACCATTTGGAAAGTTTTTTTCCAATTGGAAAAAAAAAAGATTTTCTTGTGTACAACAAGAATTTATTATATATCTTCAAAACTTAAAAGAAAAGCTAATTATAGAAATTAAATAAACTGAATTTAAATAGTATTTATATTACACTATGTGCTTTAATATTATACAATACAACAAGTGAGAGTAAAGTAAAATACTTTATATAACTAAGAGGCCTGGTATGTTCTGGTACTTATCAATATATATTAATTATATAAGTAAGAAATATATTTTCATGTATTATAAAACACATTCCACAAAGGAATAAATGCCAGGTATATGTATAAAAAACTACACAGTAGATTTAATCAGATGGGTACAGCTACATCCATTAATTTAAAAGATTTGAGTGTGGAAGGTATGTCATTAGGATGCTATAAAACAATAAGATCATTTTATGTACACATTAACCCGAGAATAGGTGGAACGTGGGAACAACAGTGCATATCCTTTTACCACCAGAAGGGAGTAACTAAGCATAGTAGGGAAAAGACTTATATAGAGGAGCACAAGTTAGGACTTTATCAGATGTGATTAATAAAAGTTGGAGCAAGCACTTTCATGCCAACTTATTAGAATTTGGTCATTTTGACTTTGAAAAATTTTTAATTTAAACCATTTAGAAGAATTTTTGCGACCTATTTATTTCACTGCAACTACTGCACAGCTCCACATATGGTTTCTTATATGTGGACTACTAAAATTGAGAAAGTTAAGTTTTTGTAATGGCTTATTATTTTACATAATAACACTTGATATACTTCAACCTAATTTAAAAATTTGAGAGTTACACTATCATTCTTGGTTTAGGTTAGGTTAAGGTGTATAGTGGAAAAAGGATCATGTACATATAATATGTACAAAATTATATTTCTGAAGTATTCTTAGTTGATATAGTATTTTAATTATGAGTAATATTTATTATAATTTAACATAGCATTGGAGAAAATAGTTATATGAGTTAGATGGATACTAGTAGAATCAACTAGAGTACCAATAGACCAGAATCAGATTCAGTATTTGCAGATAACCTATTATAATATGAATCCTGGAAAATATAACCAATGAAAAAAAAACCAAAATGATAATATAAATAATAAATAATAATCATGTTAAATAACAATGTTTATGGTTATCAAAACCTAATTGTACAAGCAATCATTTTTAAAAATATTGTTATGTCATATTAGTGTCATAATTTAAACATAATTGTTTTAATTTTTTTTTTTTTTTGAAATCAATTTTTTAAAGCATAATGATTAATAGTGTATTTTTATATGATCTTCAAATTTCCTCAATTTCAACCATAAATCTTGACAGATAAGCTTGTCAGACATTATTTTTAATTTTTGAAAGCAATATTATATCTATAGGGAATTTTTGATACTAAAATTTATGTAATAGAAAATTAAACTAATTTTTATATACAGAGTGATGATAACTCATATTACCTACATTACATAGTTTACTTATTATGCTCATTGGTATACCTACATTTTTAATATAATATTAATATATATGTGTGTACTTAATATATGATTATAGTACATAATAATTATAACCATCATATTGTAAAACCTTTAGTATCTACGTGAATTGGAAAAATAAATTAATGTTTTTGTAATAAATTGGACAAAATAAATATATAATTGTTTAATGTTTGAATGTATAATATATTTATACATAATTTTTATAACATTGATAACACACTAAAACAGCTAATAGATTATATATTATATTTTGCGATGACACTAATTCTTAGATTATATTAATATTTTGGTTTTTATTTCTTAGTTTTATTTCTGTATTTTTACTATATAGCTGTAAGAACTATCAAAACCCTAGGGTAAACTGCAAAAATAATAGGACTAAACATAAATGCAGAAAAGACCAAAATGATGATAATTATTTTTATCTGATGCAAGGAATAAAGAAAATAAAACTTGTGAAAATAATTAAATTTGAATACACCAGTATTTGATAATAAACAAGAATAATAGTCAGACATGAGACAATTTAAGATTAATGTATTTGATTTTATATAAGTTACTGATTATTAGATAGTAGACATTAAAATAAAAAATACATACATTTTTTTATCTAATTCAGTTTACAAAAAAATTTATATTAGCTTTTCTAGAAGTTTTGAAAAAAACTGATGATGGTCCTTAAAAGAACCCTTTATAAATGTTTTTAACAAGTATTTAAAAAAAAAAATGTTATAATGTAAAAATAGTATGTTTACCTAAATTTTATGCTGTACTTATGACAGAAAACAGTAAATAAATTTAAGTTGCAGAAGTTTAGAATAATATAGAAGAAACTCAATTAATTATCACCCTGTTATTACTTATTAGTCATCGTCAAAAAATGTGTTAATGTAACTGATTATTTTTACTAGTAATTGAAGATTTCAAAACATTGTGTGTGTTCAAAAATGTATATAATATTACAAATTGCCTTTGAACTACAGTGTACATAATACTTGAATGAACTAAATATTTTTTTCGGATTGGTTTTACAAAGTATTTATACTTTTAACAAGATACATTGCAGCTTATTAATGCTTATTATTGAACATATATTATATTATAACTAATAATAAAATAAAAATTTGTAATTATACATCTGTATACATTACATTTATTTAATATCCTAGCTATCCGGTCAGCACACCCCCTAATAAAGTTGTCATGGGGCAATATCTAAGTATACAAGTTATTGTTTTCATTAAATTATTACCTATTAAGTAATTTAATAGTTTCAACCAGTGGTGGACTTAGAAAATCATAATTTTAGATGTCCTTAGTATATAACGATCCCGTATTTAAAAATAATCAGAAATCTGGGTTTTTATGTTTAATAATAATATTATATACTTATTATTTATTATTTATTAGATAATATTTTAATTTATAATTTCACAATAATAATATTAATAAATATAAATTTTATATGAACAGTGGCCCACCGAGAAATTTCCTGGTATCTCAGTCATTCAATCAGCCACTGGTTTCAACATTCAAATATTTTATATTAAAAAGAGATTATTTATATTATCTATGAAATAAGTTATAATATGTTTATAATTTATATTATAAACAAAGAATAAAGTATGCAAAATTATAAAGATGAACTATATTACTAACTAATGAATAGTACCAGAACATAATGATTCAATAAAAATTTAAAATAATTTGACAATTTAGCTATTTCAATCACCAGTACTAATAATTAGTACTCAACGATACACAAAATTTTAGTTCATACAATATTAAAAATTGTATAGTTGTCCAAAATTTATTGAAAGTGTAATAAAATAATTAAAAAAGTTCAATAAAAAATCAATATGTAAATAGTTGAATAGTTTAAATGTTAAAAAAAATATTTAATAATTGAAATATTTTATTCAGTATTGGTATTTTTAATTAGGATAATATTAAGACAATCTTTATCAATATCTGTCTATTTACTGTAAAATAGTGAATACAGAATAAGTAATGAGGTACAAGATTAACAAAAAAATATAATAAAAACTATTATTTTGTATTTTTCATATAAATACTATGTAGATATTACTCAATTTGTTTAATTAAATATTGTAATATATTTTCTGTTGATAAAAACATTTTAAAAATAGAGTAACATTTTTTATTAGACAAGGTTAGGTTAGGTACTAATGTACAATAAAAGAGTTAAAACTAACTTTTTTAATCAAAATTGCTACTTACTAATTATCCATGTCCACGTGTATTTATTGTAATAATAAGAATTAATAACAAATTATAGTTGTTGGTGATAGACAGTGATAAAACAGAACTACACTACTACAAAAATTGAGTTCAGATTACCCCGCGAAGCTTTAACACAGTTTCAGTTGCAACATGTAAACGGAACATTGCAAATCAGGATATCTAAGTAAATTTAAGATTTACACTATTAATGCCGCATGGTTGATATTTTATAGACATTTATCATTTGACTTAATACTTATTTGAGTAAAGTCATAACGTACTACGTAGTTGGTTATCAATATCCATTAAATACTGGAATCAAAGAACAATATCTACTAATTTACTGTTTAGTTCGACGTGCTGAGCCCGTGTGTGACTATAATCAGATAATCAGAAGTCAGAACCGCCAAATGCTAATTTCGATAGATCTGGTTAGCAGTTAATTCGGTATATTATACATTATCTATGGAGGAGTCGCAAGACGTACTACGACTGATTTCTTGCGGTATGTGTGATAACGTTGACGGTGATAACAGCCCAAATACCGCGTGAATTTAAATATTATTATAATCAATACCTATTATTTAATATAATTTAATAAAATTGAATAATGCACTATGCAGTATAATTAAATAGAAAATAATTTATATTTTTCTCACTTATATACAATAAAAAAACGTATTTCTATATAAGCATGATAATTTTAAAATTTAACTTGTTCAGTTGTTCGACAAAATAATACTAAAAAAGTATAAGCAATACATAGTGTTAAAGATTTCTTAAATTAATTTAATACTATTATAATAATGTGTACATAATTAAATATATAGGTAAAATAAAATCTATTTATATTTTATCAATACAGTGCAACCTCAATAAATAAAATCAGTCGAGAATAAAAAAAAAAAATTGAGTTATAGAAAATATTTTATAATTTTATTTATTTATATTACGCATAATATGTTTTTATAACACAACTTTCAAAAAAGTATTCAATAATAAAATAAATATGTAATAAATAAAATAATAAATAAAGCAGGTAGCACTATTTTGATTGTCTTTTTGTTATTTAATAGACCTATCTGTAAAATTTTCGGACCTTGCCGTTAGTTCACTACCTTTTTTTTTTTTGATTTTTCCTTTCATTTACTATTGTTAATCCACAACAATATTATTTAGATTCTAGGGGTATAACCGTTCATACATATATAATATTATAAATTCAAAAAATACAAAATTTCAGTAATTTTTCGTATGTCAAATAATTCGAGTTATAAGCCAAAATTCAACTCAAATGACTTCGAGTTATCGAGAAATTCGAGTAAACGAAATTTAAATTATAGTAGTTTGAGTTTTCGAGGTTCTATTAGCTGTAACTGGGTACCGCCTAGCTTAGCCATTCGAATTTCTTAGTTCATGCTTCACTGTGTACAACAGTGTTTTGTGTCTTGTATCGAGTTGTATGTATTATGTAAGTGTAACCTGCCGTAAACTTATCCTAGTGCACTACGCCCTTGCCAAATGATTACTGCCTAGTGCCTACTGATAAGCTCACGGTATAGGAGTCAAGGCTAAATATAAATATGAGTACATGATAAATTATAAATATGTATAAGGTACGTCATCAACTTTGTATCTTCAGTGTTTGCTCGTTGCCGACCACTCCACATTTCGTCAATAAGCCTGCAAATTCACCTCTTCTCATTGGTAGATAATATGACACTTTATTAGAATGTATAACAGTATACGCCCACCATTAACGTTTTTACCTACAAATATGTGGATTATTGTTGTGATTTATAAAATGAGAAATTTTGATAATAAACAGATGTGAAATATTTATGAATTACATACCTATAGGCTATATTTTTTGTCTATTACAGGTTTTAATAGACCTTCTAATTAGCATGGATTAAGAAGTTAAAGTATAACTTACTGTTGCATCCCATTTAACTAATATTGGATAATTTTTTTGCATTTTTTTTTTTTTTTTGTTAATAAAGAAAATACTTAAGATATTTTGCAAATTCTTAACTCGATTTATTGAAGGACTTCCAAGTTTGGTTAAATTTCGTTAGAATAGCTTTTTTTAATTACTTCGATTTACTTCAACAGTATAATATATACAGTATACATATATTTTTAATCAATTGGTCAATGATCTTGTAGAAGATCAACTTTTAACAATAGCTACCTATCCTGTGTACCTATTTTAATCAATAATGTTATATTCCATTATATATATGTATATAACATGAAATCGCTTTTTGGAAAAAAATTGAAAGGCCAGTGAATGAGACAAATCACAATTATGGTCGGGTAAGGTGGAAATGTGGAATGCATTAGTCGGACCAAAACACGTTTATATTTTATTGAGGCTAAATTTCAATGTATGATCATTTGTTATTAAACCATGGGCATACCATACTACCGTACAACGTATAAACATTAAACACAACTTTGCAGTTCTGTGTTGACGCCGTGTCATAAAAAAGGTAGCGTGTCGATAACGAATGACGAACAGTCGAATAACTGAAAAAACAGACTATTCACTGTTTTATCAATTATTTAAATGAAAAATTCGAAATTATTGTCGTAGACGACGTAACTCGTAAACCATGATTCATGACTCGACGACTCTAGGTCCGACACTGATTGTACTGAAATTGTTAGTATACCTATATTATTAAATTACTATTGTCGATACATGTTTTACAAAAATTAAGATAAGATAAAAGCACAAGACATCGAAGCGATAGCAATGAAACTGGTATATGAACATTAAAATAGATCAAACATCGTAATATTTCTACAAAATATATGAAACATGATAGGTTTTATATTATTATAGTCCGTTTTATTACTCACAATGCTATATCTATAATAAAATTGTTTTTTCTAAAAAAACAATTTCGCGGCACCCTAAAAAAATGTCGAGGCACTCTAGGGTGCCGCGGCATTCTGGTTGGAATCTCTGCTGTATTGGTATCTTCATTAATTCGATAGTAGCCGGTTGGCGCCCGATTGGTAGCATTCTGAGCATGTTCCCAATAAGCATCGTACAAAAAATTGTAAATACGACCATTCGATTGTCTAATATAATAATTCTAGATGGGTTATTTTCGGTTCGGTTATCGAATCTATTCTCATGTGTATTAAATCATTCACTTATTTTATATATACCGTAACAATAATAATAATTACAGTAGAACTTCGATTAACCGTCACTCGATTAACCGTCACTCTCTGTTATCCGTCATCGGTCATCGCCGAAAAAAAAAATAATTAGGCGATTAGACGATTTTTTTTTTATAATAAGTGTGGTATGTATGAGATGTTTATAATTTATATGTGTTATAATAATTTATTTATATGTTATATTTTTTTTATATGTATTATTTTTAAAGTACACACACGTAAAAATATAATAAATGTGTGTATATGTATGTACACGTTTTTTTTTTTGCAAAATTTCCGTTAACCGTCTATTCGATTAACCGTCATAGCCCCGGTCCCGACAGTGACGGTTAATCGAAGTTCTACTGTATATATAATTTTTATCTTTAATAGAGCTTCTTCGAATATTAATTAAGCGTTTTGAAAATGTTTCCCATGCATTCAAAAAGTCATTCCATTCTGAATACAAGGAATGAGTTTCAGGAAAAGCGATTTTGAAATCTTCAATAATCTAATAAAAAATATTATATAAATATTAAATATTTATTTTAAAATACTATTTAAAAATTAATTCATAACATATAAAATTAAAACAAAATCTTACTAGATCATATCCTTTTGGGCCTTGCAAAATTGGCCAAGTCAAAAAAATATTTGATAAAAAACGGTCATGTGAATCTAAATTCTCTTTTCTTCTTATCTCATAAGTTAATACCCAGTTTTGTTTTACTAATTGAAAATCGGCATTAAGTCCATCAGTCTCTAGCCATTTTTTTGCAGTACGTACTTCATCTGTAAATATACATTAATATATTATACAACAGTACATACCTTACATATGTCTACTAGAATTTGTTACTTATATAGGTACTTGTATTCAAAGGTCTATGTCTGTTAATTGAAAATAAATTTTTAAATTTAATTAACTTACCAGATATAATAATGGGAGAGCTGCTAGTCACTATTTCTGCTGAATTTTTATTATATCTTTCAAACTTAATAGCTCCATTGCTCCAATGGTTCTTAATCGCCGAGCAACATTCTTCCAGCGCTCAATAAGCTTTCCTTTAGCATGTGTTTGTTGATGCCCTTTCGATTTAGCTGGTATAAAATAAATGCTCTAAAAAAATATGAGTAATTTATCATACTTTTTTATATACAAAAAAATATATTATGTTTTTTATTAATACTTACAATAAAAAAAACATGCTGTGTGGTATAAAATATGATTAAAGCGAATAATTAAATGTGTGAATCATTAATAAGAAAAAAAATGTAAAACAACTTAAGACGTTTTCAGAATTTTTTTTAAGACTATCATAAGTATTTTAGAAAATTTTTAATGATTTGTTTTTTTTTTTAAACAGCATTTTATTAATTCTATATAATATTATTTAATTTAATATCTACTATCAGCTACAATCTACACTATATGTCTATTGTCTATTAAATATTTTTTTAAATATTCATCAAACTTAAATAAAAAACTGAAGGTAATAAATCATTTAGAAATTCTTTACAAAAAATACTTTTTCAATTATTTCTTCATTTGTGATTTTTTAAAGCAGTTAATATAAAAAATGTTGGTTAGATTCTTAGTAAATTATATTTATCTTGCCACTTTAACACTAAATTACATAATATTATGTCTTGTTTTATTGATTTATTGCAGTCCTAAACACAATTATCAATGAAAATTTAAACACTGAACATAATATACGTAAATACAATTATAATTATAAAAATAATAAGTGATTCGAATTCACAATGGCTTAAAATTAATATTGTCATCTATTTATATTGTTTAAATTTAATAATATTTGCTGTTTATAAGTGTTTTGAAAACACTTAAGTGATTTAAAGACTAAGATGCTTATTAACAGCAAATATTCAAACACTTTGTTTGAATTTGAAATACTTGATGTTTAATTGAAATTCATCTAATCAAATCTAATCAGTATACTATCCAAAAAAATACCGCTCAAAAGTCAAAATTCAAAAGGTTTTTTCACTAAAAAGTAATTTTTTTTTTTTACTAAAAAATAGTAATAAACATTTAATTTTTTTCTAATAAATTTTAATTTTTTCAAGTTAAATGCATATTGTTTGATTTTTTTTGTGCTATTTATAGTGCATATTTTGGAGTTTTTAAGTGCATATTTAAGAGCTAAAAAGTAACATTTTTAGTATTACAACTTCCGAGCCCTGTTATAAGTATATGAAAAGTATAAAGTAGCAGTGGAAGTGGAAGTAGCAATCACTCCTAATTTCACTGTGATATTTATTATCATAGTAGCAACCTGAATAAAATGTCCTGCTATTGGAAACACACGTTAAAATAACAACATTTATGTGATATCAAGAAAAATAGCAATTGCTGCTATTTATCATTGCTATTTTACATTAGCAATAGCAATTGCTATTGCTAATTAAATAAATAGCATTTTACCATCACTAAAGTCCGTAGTTCCGTACTCCGTGCAAGTGTGCGACCATGCCCCGTGGCCTGTGGCCTGTGGGGCTGTCGGCGTCGCCTGTCAGCTGACGCCTTTGATCAGATCGTATATTTATATCTAAGGCTGACACAGTGCCGGTGCTATGGCGCGTCCGGAATTATGGCGCAGCGTTCGCGGTCGGCGTGGAGGAAAAACGGCAATCAACGATGGTCGGAACAATGGCGTTAGTGTTGTCATCGGTGTGGTTCAATGGACTGGCCCGTGTGATTGTGACAAGCACCCGGGTGACCGCCCACCGGCGCCTCGCGACCGCACCATATCAACAACATTTCGGCAAGGCCAACGCCGCGCACCACTATTATCAGGTCTTACAAACAGTGCCGCCGCAGCAGCTGTAGCAGCTACCGTTTTATCTGTTGACTTTATGTCCGGGGGGGGAGGGTGGAGGTGGCGGGGGGGCCGGGGGGGGAGGGTGTAGCAGCAGTGGCGTGAGAGAGAACCATACACTAGCACGGAACACCCAACTACTGCTAATGGGCGAGAGTAAGATGGCTAGATTTTAGATGGTGGCCGTGTGCGCGTGCGACAGAGTGAACACCATAGAGAACTATCAATGTCGACGGTCCTTGTCTAATGTAATTCAATGGTGGACAAAACCTCCCGACGGAGGCCGCGTAATTTGTAAATATTATATCATAACTTAAAAAAAAAAAATCATACATATATATTATATACGTTTGTAGTATACATTATATAGGTGTACAGATATTTCGTGTTGTATAATTTTGTAAAGTTTCGTTCGTTCGTTCGTGTGTGGCGTGTATATGTGTGTTTGTGTGTGTGGTGTAAGCGAATGCTGAGTGCCGGCTGTGCGTTCCAGAGGTACTTTGTATAAATAACAATAATAATAATAAATAACAATAATAAAAATAGATAAAATTGAAACAATTAGCCATCACTTAAATAATATTGCAATTAAAAAACCGTCGGTTGTTTAATAGCAGTGTAAACAAATCATCTCTCAGTTATTGCTGAACATTTTTCATCGGTTCAATTGGTTCTTCGTTCACCATCGACCGGCTATCGTTACAAGTGAGTCTACCAAATACCGGTGCAAGTTAAAATTTTTTTGCCAGTGACTTGTTTATATAAATCCTTCTTAAACGTTCATTGTACACACTCTGATCATATTATGATTTGATTATAACTGTCTGCCCTTAAAATTGAATACTGATATTGGATTTTTTTTTTATATTAATTCATTGTTTTGTCATTTTAATTATTGTATTTGGTTAGTATCGTTGTAGACTTGTTCATAATTATTTATCTAGAACATTTAAGTTTCTTTATTTTTTTTCAAACATTTCAATGGTTTTATCAAATCAATAGTAATATGAGTTTAAAATGATTGATATATCTATACTTCACGTATTTCAACCTTTATGATAAGTACTATGTCATTTTAATTTACCATTAATCTTTATAAAAAATTTTAGTTATTTCATTTTTGGTTTTATATTTTTTTTGAAATTACAACTTTTGTAATTCTTATCATTTAAAATTAATATAAATCCTTATAATAGTTGTATTATATGTTTTGATTGGCAGGTAGTATTTAATAACTATTTTTTGAATATAAATCTTTGATTTATTTTTAATGATAGAAAAGTTATTTTTGTATGTAGATGTATGTTTAGATTACCCTAAACTAACATTTTTAATTATTTATAACCTCTATTTTATGTTCTCTTGCTCTTGATTATAGGATCCAATACATTTTTAGTACTTATAAGTATTAGTTTAAATTTATAATTTAAACTTTGCTTCAGTAATTGATATGGAAGTATAAGATTTTTCAAAAGTTTTGAGTTCATAGGTAAATTATTTGAAAATTATTTAAAAGTAATTTATACATGTTAGGAAAAGCCTCTTTTTTATGGTAGGTATTCCTCATATTTCTTAAGCATGATGTCATTGATAATGTTAATCATGGTAATCATAATTATTATCATCAAACCATTCTTCAATTACTTTAAAATAAAATAATGAGTTTGAATCATTAAAATACATAATTTCATTAAAATTTAATATATTTTTAAAAATTAAATATTATGGCTTAGATTTTTAAGGGCATTAATTTTGAGTCTGGGGTGATAATATCCTAGCACCTTCTCTCCACCCCTGGTTAAGCCTATCGGGTCTTAAATATTTCAACTTAAACCATTTACCTGTCATACTGAAACTAACAATCATTTCATCATCACACTATTAAGTGAGTACCTTCATAAGTAATGTTCTAGGCGCTAAATGTTTACTTCTAATTACTAACCCAAAAAAATTAAATTTTGTGTATGAAATATAAATTATAATATTTTATCATCTATGTTGCTTATATTTTTTTAGTATACCTAAGTTATTAAATTTATGCTTGTTTTAATAATAGAATATACTATTAATTTAAGTCTTCATTAACCTTGTATTTGGGTATTGGACTTAAGAATTTTTATTCCATCCCACTCTAGAATAAAATAAATACGATTTGGTAACCTCTGTTATATTTGATGATAAAACATTTATGTAACAAATATTTTTAAGGTAATTTACAGAATATTGGTATTAATAGGATTCTACATATTATTATTTTGTTATAATTATTTGAAGAGAGCATATAACTTAAAATATGTTTGTAATAAACTAACAGGGTTTCTGAAAATCAAATTTTTTAAAGATAAATTTATAAGTTAATTACTGGTTCCTTAATATTGTTTGTAGATACTATATAGATATCTAACCTAACCTGCATTGCAGAAATATTGCAAAAGTAGTTTTTGCGATGTTGATTCAAATATGAAAAAAAAGAGTAGATTCAGTATTGACATAATATTTGTACTTTGTAGGTATAAAAGTACCTGTGTAAAAATGTATACTAATGCAACCTACTACTTCATTAATTGGTTAATTTTAATTTGTATTACTCAAAACATACTCAATATAATATTTATATCTCAAGAGTTACTTATACTTTTAGATATTTCTGAAAAATGTTTACTATGAGAATATATATTTAACTTGTTTTTAATATTCAAGTTATACATAGTTGTTATACTTAATGTTTTGTTAGTATTTTTAATTTTATTAGTATTAGTTAATTTTGGTATTAAATTTCTTTACATAAATATTAAAAATTTTATAATTATTTCAATTATGAATATTTATTATATTTTGAAATACATGTTTATGTTATATGTCAATGTAATTTGTATTTTGTAGTAAATTATAACTACTATTACCTTGTTTTACTTGATTTTTATAAATTAGTTAAATGTAGTATTATAGTTTTAATAATACAAATTGTGAATATAATTTTTAATTTCAGATTTCTTAAAATTTCAAATGAAGTGGTTAGGCGCAGGGAATGTACCTGTTTCCAGCACAAATAATACAGTGTTGAATAACAGTGGTAGTCATTTGCAAGTAAGTAATTCATATTAATTAAAACATTCAGTACAATCATAATTATCTGTTTTTATGTTATAACATATATTTTTTGTATAGTAATTGGTAATTAATATAATTTAAAAGGTATTGACCAAAAATGTTATCACTATACAAAAGTCTAAGATGAATAAACACCAATTAGATTAATGTTTTGCTCAAAATCCATATCTTAAAGCCATGTTCAATTTTTTTAATTTAGCTAATTTTTATTTTGAAATATTATAAAATATCTTTTATTCATAATAAATAAACTGTTATAAAGTCAGGTTATAAATTGATTGTCTAAATTATGATAATCTGAATATCTTCATGTTAAACTTCTATAATTTTCTTATAATTCATAGTTTTATTATTTATTAATTTAAACTAACTTTTTAGTTTATTTAAAGTATTAAACATACATTTTATAAAATTTTTAACTTTATAATGTATTAGGAATGAGTAATGTTATATTACTAATGAATAATTGTATTAGTTAATAGTATAAATATAATTTTATTTTTATTATATTGTACTATGCACTAAAATATTTATCATTTAATTATTTTAGGAGCATCAACAACAGTTAAATGAAAATGAACCAAGTGGAGATAATGTATTGCGACAAACTGTACAAGAAGAGCCAATTGTCAATTATGTGTTTGATTGTGCATCAGGCGAATCACAAGAATATGGATTACAATCTGCTCCATTACCATCTAAACTTCCACAGCCTAGATGGCCAGCAACCTCAGAGGACTGTTTTTTAGAACAAGTAAGTTAATTTATTGTTATTGTTATAGATGTTACTTATAATATAACATATAATATAGGATAAAAAGTAGGATTTGAGGTTTGATTGACTGTTATTTATGTTTAAGATGCAGGAGAAATGGAAATATTTCTCTGCGAAAATGTCTCAACCTCCACCTCAGATATCTGAAGTACCAAATGTACAATATCAATTACAACCAATATTAGTTAAAGTGAGAATTTTTAAAAAAAACTGTTGCTTTATTCATATATTTTTGTTTACTTAGAAAGGTTTTGTTATATTATGATTTGCATAATTAAATTAAAAGGAGAATATTTTACGCACGTAGATAGGATACAGTTTTTTTATTAGTTAATTGGGTTTAAATAGCTTTAAAATGTTTATCGGTATTTTAAAATAAAATTATTTAATTTTGATGGTTATTTTGAGAAGTTAGAAGTTGAGTTTTTTTTTTTCAAATAAGTAAAACAGAATTAACTTATTAAGCATAATAATTTTTTTTGAAAACTCAATTTATGAAGTTTTGAAGTAAATACTTTAATATATATATTATGTTATTCTAGCAAAATGTTATCTATATTTAAATGTATGTTATGATAGACTATGAATTCATGATAATTCAATGGATTTGATGTATCTCGTAAAATTTTTATTATTCTAATACAAATAATATAATCTACCAATTTCTAATCATGTGAATTATTAAAAAACTAAAAAGTAATCATTGCATATAAAATTAACAGAAAATATTAATATATTTTTCCTAAAAACTTAAATTTTGGAATTACGATTATTTAAGTATTATCTATATAGTTGAGTTTTTTATGTTCTGATACGCTTATTTATCATTATATTTTCTGATATTTCCAATGGTTGTTGCTGCTGATGTATATTTAATAATAATAATAATGATAATTAATGTCTTTTAGAACAGTGTTTCTCAACCTTTGTTTTGTGGCAATATACTATTAAAAAAATAAGAATAATGAGTAATATTAAATTGTAATTGGTAATATAAAATATGTTTGTTGATAACAAATAACTTATTTTTAAGTTTTACAGAAATTATATCTAAAACTGACGCATTTTTTTAAAATACCTTGCCAATTATATTCTTAATTAAATTCCTCCACTGATTTGTACTATAAATCTAAAAATGTATATAAAATGATAACTCAACTTATCTGTTTTTTCTTTATTTATTCTTTTCTGTTAAATATTTTAGTCTTGAGAAAACCTGACTTATTTTAATTTATTTATAAAAATGCAACTGTGTGCAATTCTTTTCATGTGTTGTTCACCAAATATTTTTTATATTTAAATACATGTGTGTAAAAACTATTTTAAAATAATAAAATATATTTATTTATAAATATTATTCGCAACACATTTAATTATACACAAATAATATAAATATGATATTTTTAATATAATTATCTATTTTTATTATTTTTTAGCAGTTTAACATTACATATTAATAAAAACTAATTTTAAACATTTTTTTTTATGTATTTCAATATGATTTGAAGTTTCAAAAAAATATTCAAGTTGGTAGGTTTATCATTTTTCCGAAATCACCAACTGCTAATTATGATGGCAGCAAATGTGAGAGTGGTTAACTGTATATTTATATATACCCTTTAGTCTCTATAGTCTAATATGCAAGCCATTTGTCATTTGTCTAAGTGTATTAGTTTTATACTAATTTCTTTTTAATTTTTATGTGTGGTGTCTCTCTTTTCTCTTTTTTTTTATAACGAAGTATTTTCTGTATAACACTATTTTTGTCTTCTTAATACATACTCAACCTCCATTAAACAATAGGTTTTTTACCATAATTTTTATTAATAAAATTAACCTTCTTTATATCTACTTCCACATTTCCATCATTACCTAATAATTATTCTCTGTTATATATTTTTTTTTTTTTTTAATATGTATTGAGATATTCATTGACTTAATCATTAGTAGGCATTTGTATTTATATTTTTTCTTCTTTTTTTGGAAGCAGCTACAAGTATGTCATGACAAAATCTTCCAGTTATACTATATATATTGTATAACGTTTATACTTTATTAATATTTTTATGGTATATATAGACACCAATAATAAGCAAGTTCTAAAATTTGTAACAATGACAAGTCACTATTACATCTATGGTTTTTATTATTGTATGTGAAACAAGTTTTACTTTTATGAACAGACTGAGTCCATTAGCAACTTTTCTTTGTGCATCATTCCATGATTTGGTTTTCTCCTTGTTCTTTATAAGTATTAAGTTATATTAAAGAGCCATAGTGTTCACAAGGAAAGGAGTATCAATTTGCATAAGTTCTTTTTTTTTTAAATATAGTATTATTTTTCTTCAATTTAATATTTAAATTGAAATTTTTGGTGAACAATGTTAAAACAGAATAATGTATATCATGTATAATACATATGTATATCACGAATTAAACTGTAACTAATTATTTCATACAACTATGATTATTTCTACTCAGGTAAATTTTATATTATTAAAATAGAAGTGAATTTTGATTAGGATAAAGTGTAATCGCTGTCATTATTGATTTAGTGAGAATGACTCAGTATATATGTGGTAGATGTCAAGTATTGTGTGTAGTACACCTAATATAACAAGGATACTAAATTGTGTTTGTGTATAGTGATGTATTTAGATATAATATTTTTAGGATTGACAGTTTACTCCTCCATCCCTCAAATTAATGGGTATTACATTCTTATCTTTATCTGATCCTTATCTAATACATACAATTTTAAATATATTTTGTAGGTAATAAATAACTGTTATACCTAAATAGTTATATTTAAAAATAAACAATTGAATACATGTTTTATAAAAATATTAATAATATTTTTACTTATGTGCACTAACAAATCATCAAATATGCACTTATCCATTATAAAATTAAAATAATACCCTAAAAAAAAAAATTACATTTTTAAAAATATTTTTTTTTTAAATTTAATTTGCTATATAACTGCTTCTTATATGTATATATATAAAAAAAAACCAATAATACAGCCAACACAGGTCTAATCTAATTTACCAACTGACCATTATGATAAAAATTAATCTATCATCTTTATGGCAAATTTATAGTTTAATTTAATTGTTGTCCTTGATTCATGAAAAATATTTATTGAAATGTTTAATTTTTGATATACTATCAAAATATACACTTGAAACTTAAAATATGCTCTTATAATCAAAAATATGTCTTTTAAACTTAAAAACACGTAGTAACAATTTTGAGTGCTTAATCACAAATGTTTAAAATGTATTGTGTTCTTATTAAGCATATGATTTAGTTAAACAAAAGTAATATGCAAATATATAGAAGTCCTTGCTCTAATAAAAATTAAACATTTATATCATATTTATTTGTGTAGGATAGTTAATCAACATCTCCAATTGATCAAGATCCATTTTCTCTCTATTTGAATCTATTATATATTTATATCAATAAAAATCCAATATCTTAGTTTAGTATTTCACTCAATTTGTATTACTGTATTCATATGAATATCATTTACAATTTTTATTTGCGTCAGACAACATAGAAACAATTCTTTATTAAACTATTATTGATAACACTATATCATAGTTTTTCATACAACCAAAAGAAATAACACATCTGTAATATTTAATTTAATTTTTGCTGTTAAAAATATTTACATAACTGTCACTGATATATTTTGATTACTTCATCGATATTTAATTTTTCTTGTCTCTAAAACTTGGTATTTAAGACTTTGTTCTAGTCAACTTTCCCCTTTAAATGTTATACTATTTTAAGTGTAGAACTTTTAAATAACATTAAACAGAAATCATAATCAAAAAAGTTAAAAGCAACTTCTGAAGATTTCAGTAATATTATATTTTTTTCCTGTGAAATAAGTTTTTTATTCTAAATATTTGGTACTTTTAGCTAATTGTAAATATTATTAAAGTCTTTAAAATATCATATTTTTCTTTTTCTTAAGTACTGTATTTATTATTTAATTTTATTAAAATATCTTTTAAATTAAATATTTTAAGTAGTTAAAGCAAATTATAATGGATATTTACATAAACTTTTTATGAATATTGTTAAAAAAAAAAACAAATTTTTTATTGTTAAGACATGTGCTTTATTTAAAATATTAGCATGCAGATAATTTTTTCATCTATTAAAATTATTGTTGCACGTCTAAGTTATTTAAGGCATTTAATAGTGATATTGTACCTACCATGATACAATTGTGTATTAATATTTATTTTATAATAGTTTTTAGTTTTTTAATAGTTGCATAGACATGAAATTAAAATCATTGATGTTTTTTTAGTTTTATAACTCACAATAAACCTTTTACATTATATTTTAGTCTGGAGAAGGTGGTGCTGAGCAGTATGTTTATGGAGCACCTCCAGGATTACATCCTTATCAGCAGCATATGGCAGATTTAGCAAACTCATCAATGGCACATAATTCAGCTCATGCAATTATGTCAACACAACAACAACATACTATGGATTTACATATGCGAAATGGAGAAGTAAGTATTCTATTTGTTTTTAACTTCAGTATACTTAATTATAGTAGCCATGTAGGCAATCACTATTTGACTCTTAATAACATAAGTAAATAAAAAAAAAAAAATATTCTCAAAAGCCAAAACAATCAATTAAAATGTGAATCAAGGTGTGGAAGTATCAGATATTGAATATTTTATAAGGAACCTTTATAAAACTAACTGAACATACAGTTTTGAAGAGTTAAATAAAACAATTTTGTTTTCAATATTTCATTAAAATCCTAAAAATGATTTATTAGTTTTATTGTTATAATATTATTATTATTTATTCATTATTGATTTAATTTTAGTTGTTGAAATCTTAGTCAATTTTTATTGGTTAAAAATTTTATAATACTCTTTTACTTTATTCAATAGTTGAAGTATGTATGCATAGTATCTAAGTACATAACTACATTAGTATAAATTTTCTTTTACAAATGCAAAATTTTTAATTACTTATTATGCTGTACAAATTGATAATTTAAGATGATGTCAGCTTACTGTTTGTTTTTTCTCTCTGACCCACGTGTAATATAGATAAAACACATTTACACAGATTAATTTTTTTGATGCTTTTGAGTAATGTTAAAGTAAAATCACCCATAACAAAAATTATAGAGAAAAATATTTTTGAAAGTATGATAAATTAAATTGCCTTAATATTGTTTCAGAACAATTTCAAATATTATTTAAATTTATAAGTTTTTATTTTTTTATTTTTTAAGTTGAATATCAAATTAAATAATTATAAAATGTAAATTCTATATGTTAAACCCTCAAAAATATTATCTTTTATAATTTAAGTAATATGTGTTTTTACTCTATGATTACTTAAAAACATCAAAAATATGATTTTGTATAAATGCATTTTGTTCATGTTATGCTTTGGCCAGAGAGAAAATAAACAGTGCACAATTATTATCCTCTTGATAATAATAAGCATGTATGTTTAATCGACAAACATTGGAAAATATTTTGTTAATTAATTTTTTAAATTTATTTGTGAATACTTACATAAAAAAAATTCAAAATTGATAAAAAATAATTGATTTTATTTAGGACTAGTAAATAGTACTATGTTTAACTAGTAACGATAATTTTGTTAAATAATTATTATCTATATTTCTTAAGGTAGTATCTGCACATTATATTAATAATTATGAGTTATGACCATTATGGTATAAAATTTGCCTAAAATAATATTAAAATGTTTAATTTTTATAGTTTAAAAAAAAAGAAAGCGAAATTTTCGCATCGTTTTCAACTTTATTATAATATAAGATAAGCGATTTTATTATGTTGGTTTAATATTTGTTATTTATTATCCAAACTGTGTGCATTATTTTTATTATTTTGAAGTGTACTTTAAAACAATTGAAAGTAGCTCATATTCATTTATATATTGTATTCGTTGTTTGTATTTAATATTATATATATTATATAATATATATTGATATTAGACGGATCAAACATACGGAGATAACTGTGAACAATATATTAGGAGTGTAACTATACCCGTAAATAACGTCATTGATTTATTTACAGTTACCATAGCAATTAGCAACAATATAAGGCGCAATTTATTATCTTGCAAACATAATTTTAAGAATATATGAGTAAATTAAAATATTTATTTTGCCGGGCGATTATCACTGTGGAGTTATGTGTTTTTTTACACATTTTGTACGCAGTGTGCCGTTGATTAAGGTCGATTATCTTAGGAATAGTTGGAATTTTATACGCGAAAAACGTTACGCTGTCCTCCGCCGACACTCGAAATCGAAGAAAATGTTGGTGATTAGAAGTCGCCGTGTCCCGACATCGCTACACGTGCAACACACACAACATTATTGTTCATAGTTATGTTGTATTGGTTTTCATCGCGTTGAAAACATGTCTGATGTCGATGACCAGAACGAACAACGCGTTGGTGTCGCAGTGGCTGTTTGGCGATTGTCCTACGCCCGTCGCGGAGCCATCCTCGACAGTCGCGTATCATGACGACCGTGCGCCGTCGTCGTACTTACCTCCGTTGTCTCCGGATGTCTCCCGAGTCCCGAGTCCCGGTTCTCTGACGCGCGCGTGTCGTCATGTCTACCTGTTGTGCCGACACAAACGCGCACGCGCATCGTGCGTTCTGGTGCAATGGTTTCTTCTGCATTTTTACTACGACTCCACAATACTATACGATATTATCGTAGTTACTTTTATAATAACATTATTACATAATATATTATTTTCCGAGAGTTAATATCCGTGAAAATATCGAAAGTAAATGGTAATAATAGTGACGACGGTAGAGCTGTAGAAGAAGAGAAGTCTCGCTGTACGAACAAATTGACGAAGATCGTTTGTAACGTTTTATATTTAGTCTATAATCTATATTATCGACTGACGTCGCTGTTATCTGTCGTATTACATTTTATGATTATCGTCATTTGATTGTATCGCGCATACAAAGCAAAACATTATTATTCAATTTTTAAAGACAAAATGCTGATTATGTGATGTCGTCAGCGCACAGTTCACGAGTTTTTTGAACTCTTGTTTGGAGGAATATACAAATATAAATAATAATATCACGGTATAATATTGTTAAGCATTATATTATTATATATTATTATAAAAACATTCTGCTGTGCCAGCATGCGCGAGGAGCGCTAGTAGGTTCTACCGGGTTTGATGGTCGGTGGGTGGCGGGCGACCGGCAGCCGCAGCCGCAGCCCCAAGCCGCCGCGCCAGTGTCAGTGTGTGTCCCGTGTTCGCGTGCGAGATGTTGTCGTCCCGGTGCGTTCGTTAACCGAGTGATTTCACTGCAATATTGTTATTATTATTATTATTTACTGCTATTGATTAGCCGGACACATTTCGCATTCGGCAAACGGTTCTCTCACTCAATCGTATTCCCTTTACCTGCAATCGTATCACTCTAAATATTGTGTAAAAATATAATTTTTATAAAGTAATTAAATATTTTTAAGCAACGTGTTTTACGAGCGAGTATCAGTGTTTAATAACATAATAATAGTCATATGTGTACACGAGTTTTCCGTATTTCGCGTTGAGCACACTGCGGTGCTATAAGCGTACATGTGGTCGTGAGCCGGTCGTGATAGGGTAGAAGACGAACAGCTCACCCACACACCGTTGTGGTATCGCCTAGGAGACCCGCAGGATTTCCAACCGACAACCATGAAAGACATGGGCACGGAAATGGTGAGCGATTGGTAGTGTATTTCACAGTCGCAAGGCGATCGTCGGTGATGAGAAATCGGTTATGATATTACACCAGTGATTTAACATTGTTATACCTATCACGTGCGCGTTATAATAACGATGAAATGTGTCCCCACCACGTTAGGTTACCATCGAGTGTGATTTGGTTGTCTACCGGTTGGCCGATGCTTTTGTTCTCTAGCGAGTGGTCGTCTGTCGATGGTGGGCGCGTGTGTTTGCGCGCGCTAGACCGATTTTCAAGGTTAGAAAACAGCAGCGGTGACGACGACGACGTATTCGCATTTCGTCGTTATGCAGTTTCGTATATTCGCACACAATGTCTGGCTCAGAAAAATCGTGCCCAACGCGCTCGACCCGTAATATTAGATTATTATTATTGTCTTGGACAGACGTCGTTTGTGTTTACCCCTTCCGGTATCCCGTATAGTGAAATGCGAACGCTATCATCAAGCGGTCTATAATACGTAAATTCGGAAGCACGTTCGTTTAAATATATAATATTACACGTCGAATATTATTATCCCATCCCATCGTTACACACGTTTCCTTGGTTGACATGATATATATATATATATAAAATATATATGCGTTCCCGAATTGTATGTTTTTTTGAGGTTATGATTTCATTGTTGCCGTGCGGCGCAGACCAGACGAGCAGCGTTGTCCTCCTCGTGCGTGTTCTCTCACACCTTTTGTATGAATTGTACGGTTTCCGTTGTTCGACTCGTTGCTGTGCATGTGTGCTATAGCATAGGTAGATAGTTAATATCTTTATAGGTTCTGTTGTCGGTATCGTTTCTCCTGAATTATTTAATATTTGTTAGGGGATGTGTTTGGTACTTCAGTAGTGAACAGTGAACACCCGCTGTTAAAATCGTCTAGCCCCGGATTTCTCTTTTATTATTTCTCTTTTTGGTTTTTTTTACGAGTGAACAGTTACATTTGTCGTTTTGCTAAATCACAATGTCATTCGAGCAGAAAATTGTTTTCTACATTTTTAGACAAATTAATGGGAGAAAGTATTTAAAAATGAATTACATTGTTGTTATCCTAAACGCCGGGATGATTAAAATTAATTCATTTATAAAAAAAATTTTGATTTAGTTGGGTTGATTTTATTTTTGTTGTAAGTATACGAAAAATCTTTGACTTCGATTTTCCTGTAATTATGTAGAATTATTATTTTGTGATGGAAAAACAAATTCATGTTGGCCTTAAGTCAACCTAATTCCTTTTACTTTCTATTCATTCGTAAACAATTTGTTATGATAATATGATTACATTGTTTATCAAAATGTTTTAATGGTTTCATTACAATTGTTAACATAATTTTTATGATATAAAATACTTGATAAGTAGTTATAAGTAATTTTGGTATCTTAAAAACCTATTGCATTAAGTTATCAATATATTCATTAACATACATTCATATGTTTATTTCTATATAAAAATACCTTTTTTAATGTATTGATCAAGATCAATGTATAAAAGCTACTCGCTTAATTAAATTTAGTGACTTTTTTTCAATACTTTCGTTGGATTTTTGCACGTTGTATTAGCCAAGTAGTTGGATAATTTTGTTTACTGCGAAATAATATCTCTTATATGTTTTAGTAGTTTAGTTAGAAGGCATTAAACAATTTAAACGATACAATAAACGTAAACTAGGAAAATTATATAATATCATACCTAATTAATTGGTAAAATATTAAAATTTTAATACTCATTTTTTTAAATTTCGTAGTATAGGTAGGTATTTAGGTCTGCTTTAATATAATTAATGAGGTATGCAGTTTAAAATAAATCGTGTAATAGTTTTAAAATAAGTGTTATTTTCAAAAAGTCATTTTTGTTTTTTCTGTATGTGCACTTAACTACGTAACTTTTTAGTCCCTGATGTAAAAATAGGGTAAATTTTAATTATTATTCATAATATCTATGTATGAAACTTGAATTTTAACATAACCTAAATAATGTGCTTACAGCAGCTACACGTTTTAGAAAACCTCAATAATTTTTATAAAAGAATCAAATATTTTAATTTTAACATTGAACATTTTGTGTGGGTCCTTTGTCCTTTAGTATTTTAAAATGTTTTATTGTTTTTCCCAAGACCGTATTATAAATTTCTTAATCATAAAATTAATATCTATTTATAGCATAATTGTCTTCCTTTTAAATTTTATTTAAAAATAAACTTTAAAGTTTTAATGATATTTATTGTTTTACAAATTATTCTATTAGTATGTTTAGAAAAATAATATTCATTTTTTATATTTTATTTAAAAAATGTTGTCTAATAATATTATGATTCATTATTATTTATTTGCTATTCTAGTATTAAGTATTACTATACACGATTGAACGGTTTCACCTATAAATTACATTTTATTATATTTTAATTCATGGCTTACTAATAGGTATTTTGTTTTAATTGTTTCACAATTCAGGTGATTATCATAGCAATTTTTGTTTACTTCGAATTATTTTAGTAGGAAGTTGGTAGTTAGTTGGTTGAGCGCTGAGTAAACGGTAATCGGTAAATTCATTATTATTCATTTAATTATCCGCTGTAACACCAACATTGTTAATGCGAAAAGCGTTTTATAGTGCAATTTCTTACTTTTAGGTCTATACTATTAGTGAATAAATAAAAGACAATCGACCTAGTAGGCCGTTAGACTGATGTATTTAAGTTTGACCGTCTACCTGTGAGTGCTTGCTACTCGCGTGGTTATTTCTTGAGCCCTCCCCTTCACCGCATGAGTGTAGAATGTTGTATAGGGTGGAGGGAAACTGCCGGTTGGCGAATGAAATAGTATTGTGGCAGGGAGCGTGCAACACGTGGGTGTCGGGTTCTCCGCAGGAGTTTGTGGGAAACCTTACTGGGCGGTACGCCTGATCAATAATTCGAGGTATCAATCTACTGTGGTTATGTTTTTTTACCCCACGTGTTTTATGTTTTACTCGTGTTATTCTGCATTCTCTGCTACTGTAGTATATAATACTTTTATGTTTTGTTATATTATTATTTTATCCTTATTGGATGATTTACATTAAGATTTGTATATAGTATTAATCTAAATTATTGATCAATTTTAAAAAATTTTTAGAAAAACATTTGATTATAATCGTTATGTAAGTAGGTACATGAGATGTAACAATTTGTATCCTTAATTTTTTTGATAAATTAATCGTGTTCTATTAGTTACGTAATATTCAGGTTTTGGAAGGTTTCACTGTATAAAATGTTTACAAACTGGAAACTTGTATGATTTGTGTAATTAGTTTGATTATTAATTTTTAGTTCAACTTAAATGCACAAATAAATAAATAAAAAATAATAATCGTTAAAATGCTACGGTTTTTGACTGTGGAGAAGATATATTTTATCTTGTAAAAATACTAGTAAATCATTTAACATCTTTCAAACTAATTGATTATTAATTTTATTATCATCTATTCAAATGAATCATCTTTGACTTAGTTTCGATTATTTTTAGTCTCATAGCTTTTTAAATAATATGTTTTATTATGATCCTTTTATTTATACTTTTTTTGTTCGTACTTTTATTTTTGTATAAAAATAATATCCTAGACAGGATGTAATATATTAAAAAGTAAACTAAACACGAACCCCCTCTATCGCTCATTGGCCTGGTCCTCGTACATACTAAACATGTGTTAAACAGATACGAATGTTTTTGAATTTAAACAACCAAAATTTTTGTTGGTTTTTATCAAGAAGACGTAAACACATTCTAATATCTACGTATTATAGCTGTGTAATATTATCCTAAATTAGTCGTAGGTGTGCAGATGTGACGATTTATCTATCAAACACACTGAAAGAGATTTTATGCTTAATAAAATAATAAGATTATAAAAAATTAATAAATTAGTTAATTAAGTTTAGGTAGTTAACTAATTTTATGATAGAAGCCCTCTGTCAAACACTTAAATATCTTTTTAAAGGTTAATTTTTATATAATTTATAGAATACTTTAATAAATGTTTCTATCACAAACTTTGGCTTCTATAAACACGGGATTTGATATTTTTACTCATTTATCTTAGTATTAATTGTTATCAATGTTATCATACTTATCACTGTTACGCATAATGGACATTTCTTAAATTCTTAACTCGTAAAAATATAAACTATTTACAAATTGGGTTAATGTATAAATATATCGATTTGTATTTTATGTTTTGATATAGTTGTGTGTTATAATTAGATGTAAATTATAGTGAATTATAGTTGAGCTTAATTGTTAAAGATAATAGCCTTAAAAAAATATTATGTAAGCGATTATAAGATAGTATTGTATTCAACTTATATTTAACAGTAGTGCCATGACCTTTTACATTAAAATAATTTATATTTATTTAGGTACTATTTACTTTTAAATTCAATGATTTATTTTAAAAGCTCTTAACAATTTAGTTAAAACTTTATTAGGTACGTACTTATTTGTGTTCATAAATTTATAATCACCTATGATTTAAAACAATTTAAGTTACGGATTGGTTTACCAAATAAGTTTGCGGATATTATAAATATGAGGTGATTATTCGTAGTTAACTAGTTATTGCTAATTAATACTATATTATATTATGAAAACATTTATTTCTAGTTTGTTTAAGTACATTTATAACAGCCTATGATTAAAAAAAAAATTTAAAGTTACGGATTGGTTTACCAAATAAAATATATGCGGACAAATTTTAATATGAGGAAACTAGTTATGCTTTGTAATTATTGTTAAATTATATATTTTTAAGAACTGTTTTTGAATTAATTAATTATATATATATTTGTTTATTTTTGCTGAATTTGCTATTACCTATGATTTAAAAAAATTTAAAGTTACGGATTGGTTTACCAAATAAAATATATGCGGACAAATTTTAATATGAGGAAACTAGTTATGCTTATGCTTTGTAATTATTTTTAAGAACTGATTTTGAATTAATTAATTATTTATATATTTGTTTGTTTTTGCTGAATTTACTATTACCTATGATTTAAAAAAGTTTAAAGTTACGGATTGGTTTACCAAATAAAATATATGCGGATAAATTTTAATATGAGGAAAATAGTTATGCTTATGTTTTGTAATTATTATTAAGTTATATATTTTTATGAACTAATTTTAAATAAGTTAATTATATACTATAAATGTATATATATTTGTTTATTTTTGCTGAATTTACTATTACCTATGATTTTAAACAATTTAAAGTTACGGATTGGTTTACCAAATAAAATATATGCGGACAAATTTTAATATGAGGAAACTAGTTATGCTTATGCTTTGTAATTATTTTTAAGAACTGATTTTGAATTAATTAATTATTTATATATTTGTTTGTTTTTGCTGAATTTACTATTACCTATGATTTTAAAAATTTAAAGTTACGGATTGGTTTACCAAGGAAAACTGCGGACAATATTAGTATGAGGGATATTTTGCAATAAGTTGATTTTACTAAGAAATAAATTTATTTGAACATAAACTTTAATATGTTGTTTGTTATTTATAAGTGTAAGATTGTTATGGCTTAAAAATATTTAAGTTATGGATTGATTTACTAAGATATATTTGTGGATTACATAAAACATTACTACGAGGAAATATATAAATAGTTACTAGTTGATCAAAAATTTTTTGAACTTTTTAAGTAGGTACATGAAATTATTTTGTTAAGTTTTTTTTTATACAAATTTAAAATTTAAGATCATTAATAATTTTAAAATTTTTAAAGTTTTCGATTGGTTGTTTACGTAGGAAAGCATGTCGACAATCTTTATATGAGTAAATTATGTTTGACCTATTGTTTAAGTATTTAATTATTGTTTAGACAACCCTACGGTTAAAAAATAATCTTGAATTTAATATTATATTATATTTTCCTATTTAAACGCAATTTTTCTTTAAATTTCTAACGCTATTGTTTAAACCTATTTAATACTTATTTTTGTTCATAAATTTATGATTTAAAACAATTGAAGTTACGGATTTGTTTATCAAATAAATTATGTGGAAAAAATTAGAACAGGTAGTTTTTTTTTTTAATTTTTCAATCGCATTCGTAAATAATTTTTTTGCTCAGTTATTCAGTCATTTGGTTATTATAAATCTCACAATTTGTTAATTTTTTTTTTTTTACATAAATTTATTATTTAAAATATAGCTACGGATTGGTTTACCAAAATATATTTGTGGATAACGTTTATATAAGGAAATACCTAACTAGTTATTAGTGGATAAGGAGTTTTTGCTAAGTACCTAATTTGTTAGTTTTTTTAATATTTAAGTACATAAAATTATTAATGTTTCTGATGATTTTAAAATCATTAAAATAACGAATTGATGTCTATACTATGGACTATGGAAAACACTTAGACGAAATTAATAAGCCGGGTTTAAACTTATTTTATTAAATTATATTATTGTTAATAAGATGCCTATTTTTAGGTTCTGAACGGAGCGTGTTTTTTTATGTTCTCTCATCACTTTAAAGTAGTAAAAATTAAATAATTTATGTATGTATTTTATGTTATTAAAAAATATAAAAAATTGAGAATTAATTTTCAAATTAATGTAATGTTGATATAATTGTTTAATTAGATACCTAGATAGTTATTATTATAGAGTATTATAGATATTATGTTCAATATATTTAACATAATATTATGTTATATTAGGTGCTTATACTTGAATATTTAATATTAATTTAATAATTTCTTCATTTTAATTCGAGTTAATTTTTAATATCAAGGTTAGATAATATTTAATAACTTGTTCATATTCTGGAATATTTACTATCTCTATATAACTCATATAATTGAAAATAATAAGATACTAAAATATTGATTTATTTAATATTATAGTATTTTTGTTTCTATTTTCTTAATTGATTTTTTTTTGTTGAATTGTATGTATTATTATTTGCGAGTTTAATTGATAATATTATATATTTTAATTAAATCTAAATAACTTTGTATCATGTATTATAACAAAAACAATATTTATGAGTATTAAATGAAAAATAATAATTGTAACATACGTTTGTGTATAGTGTTATTTTTATTTTTTTTTATGTTATCTATTGAATTTAATAATAGAAAGTATACATATATATATATATCTAGTTAAGTGTGTATTATCAAAAACTTGACAGTTACTAACTATTTTAATCGATTATTAATAATAATGGTATTTTATAATATTCTAATGTGATTCGCGAGAGTTTCAAATTGATGAATGATGTATTAAATTTTGTATGTTAGTATATTTCTATGTGCTTTATTACTTAATAATGTATTAAAAACATATTTATTTTATATATCATATAAATATTTATGTAGTTGCTTGGTGGCTGTGATATGTGTGAAGAGACTGCGAAATTTAATAATAAACAGACGTTTTCGCTGCCGAAGTTTACGTGATGATGTAATCTCACGGCCGGTTGCCGTGTTACCACGCCAAGCGACGCTGCATGGACGACGCTCCTCGGCCGGAGGGTCGAAGTTGCGAGTGTTTTGGGGTGATCATCGCATGTCGGCGTGTAAAGGGAATGACTTCGTATTTCACCGTTTATTTCTGTTTCGTTTAGGGTAACCCTCCTCTTCATTCACATTTTTTTGTAACCGTGTCTGAGGAGGGGGTTGATATCGCGATATATTTTTAGAATTTTTATGATTTCGTCGTCGTCACTTTTTCTGTTCTTGTTCACTGAGTATGCATCATGCACGTTGTCGTTGTTATTATGAAACTTCAGATAAAAGTGCAAGATGAAAAAAGATCATGAAACTCAACGCTACTCTCACTAGCACACAATATCGTAAATTCGTAACGTTGTGTTTCGTGTAGGAGTCTCGGTGCATGTTCTCTTGCGCGTGCGCACTGTATGTGTACATGTCCAAACTAGTAGCGGCGTTGGAAACCTTGATGCGGGCATTGTCCTCTATCGTCAAGGTCACCTTAGCTCTTCCAGAGTCCCCCGCCCAGGTCACTTCCGATCGTCCTTTTCTCTGGTGTACACTCCACACGGTATTTCAGACACGCGTGCGCGCGCTGTACATATTACCGTCATAACATGTGCGGTGGTGGCTGATCGTTTGTTTCGTGTTTTGATTGCTTTAGGGCTTGTTGGTCTGGCGGTCCCTGTGAGGTTCCATGCGTCGTGGTGGCAGCGTCATCTGTTGCAAAACCGGTTAGATCATTATTATATTGTGTGGAAGTTGGCATCGGTGTTGTTAACGGTGGTGAAGTTCGGTCGATTTGCACACCGCTGTCAGTCACTACGTCCTAACCCACCATCCACCATTAACATCGTCAATTTAAATAACTCTTATTTTTTTCTTGAAGTCAACGGTGGCGTTGTTATATATTAAACTGGATTGATGTTCCGATGACTATTCTTTTGAGATTGAATTTCCGCTAAATACTGGGACCCTTGAATATGTTTGTGGCTTTAAATAATCATTATGATGTGTTATTATTTAAATTGTCATATATTTCAGGGATCTCCAATATTTTTTCAAAGTGTGCCGTATAGGAGATATATTTTGTCACCACTGGTAAAAATCATCTGGAAGAGGTAGAAATGTAATGGTATTAAAAAGAGTAGAGTCGAAATTTTACAAAGAAAATTTTTTTTTCGTTGATAAATATATAGATATAACAATATAACAAGAATCTTGGAGATCAAGATTTCATTATTTTATTAAAGATAGAATAATTAAAATTGTTAACTTTTTTACACTTTATTATTTAAATGTAGGTATTGAATGATTAGATTATAGAATGTTAATTTGAAATATATTTGGACAGGTTACAAAAACTGGACATGACGTGGTCACTCATTATATTTCCAAGAATTATTGATTGTTATAATATTAAATTCAGAAATGTTAATTAATCATTATATTCAAGTAGATTTATATAAAGCCCTGTTAAAACCGCAGTTGCTAATATTTTTTTTTATTTGTCAGTAATTTTTATTAGAAAAAACTGTTGATAAAATCAAAAATCATTTTTTTAGTTTGCTAAATTTTTATTGTAGTTACCTATCTCATAAAACGATACAGTATCTTTTAGGGGTCTCAAAAACAATTCTAAAGTAAAATTGAATTTTTAAAAGTACTCTTTGGTATTAAATATTTTCAAAATGTAAATAAAAAGTAATATTGTTGTTAATTTTCCTCATTATATTATGATTATGATATTTTATTATATTTTATTTAAAAATTGATTAAATTATGTTTGTAGATTGCATCCTCAACAAAAAAGTTATGGGGAGTTGAAGAAGGCAAAGAAGATGGACCTAAAGGCATACTTAATTTAAATGATCATCATCACCAAATGTGGAGAGATTCTACTTGGAGTTCTAATAGTAAGTCTTTGATTTTTAAATAGAAAATTGTAATAATTACCATATACTTAACTTAAAATAAATCCTTGTTTTTTTATCAAATATTTAAGTGTTCTATGAATATTTATAATGAACTTGGATATTACAATTATACATTTTGTCATAGGTTTTATCTAATATTAATTCTAGTGTAATATTAGAAATTAAACTTTAAATGTCAATGCTTTCAAAGAAGTTGACTGAATGACTATATCTAGTAGTCAAAGAAATTATGAATCCAAATCATACCTTTTATATTTATCATTAGTTACCATAAATAAGTAAATTAATATTTGACCATGTGTTTTTTTAATGTATGTATTTTATTGATTAATTTTCAATATTAAGAGTCTGTATCTAATGAAAGTAATTAATAACATACTTGTCATCCCTATATTTTTATTAGACTTTTATTTAAATATTCACTAAGTTAGCCTTTAAGTATGGATGAAAATCTATTGTTGCTTAACATATTGACTGCCACTTGACTGCCAGTCGTCATTCAATACGCCAAGCATATTTTTCAATGTTTTTCAAATTTGTGTATATTGTATATTTGAAAAAAAAAATTATTACTTATATCAAAAAAAATTGTAACAATTCCGGCTACGTCATAGTCCTTTTTTTAGTGAATTATTGTAGCACCATAGAAAGGTTAATAATATAATAGTAAATTCATTTATGGTTGCTGACATTCATGTGGTGTGGTAGAAATGTTAAACTATGGGCACAGGCGGTCACAAATATATTAAATTTGTGAATTACAGATGACTGACGGTGGTTATATGGCAGTCAATTTGTTAGTAGGAAGTTAAAAGATAAAATTAAAATGATTATCAGGTTTCAAACTTTTTTGTTTTTTTTTTTAATTGAACAGTTACATTATATTATTTGTTGGCTTAGCATCTAATTACCTATATCAATATTTAAATAGATAGTTGTTTTTAATTATTTTAAATATTATGTTTAAATTTATTAATATATCTAATTGTTATTTCATAAAATATTTTGTTTCTATTACTAGTAATAAGAATGTGTACTTCCGTAAGTCACTGCATTTGTTCACCAATAACATTTGGAATGATGTATAACAATATAGTTATGATAATAGCATATAAAATTTATACAACTTAAACGAACTTCAATGGCATTACCCACATTGTTTTTACTGCACCATTGCAGTAGGTAAATTAAAGATAAAACTAAAAAAAACTAGTCTTCAAGTTAATAATTTTTATTTTCATTATTACATCAAGAATTGTGCTGTTTACAAGAACCGGTTTTTTATCTTTTATACATTTTTAGTTCACAATACATATTATTGTGTATTTGTATAGAGTAATGAGATATTCTAATATTTATGTAATTTTAATTTATATATAACAAAATGTGTGTTTAAAAATTTAAAATATAAATTTATGTATAGTAAAAACAATTAAAAATTCATAAATTAAAATTTTGAAAAAAATGACTTGCCACACATAAATATAATTAAAATAAATTGGAGCAAATTGTGATGTGTATATCCCTCTATCCTCCTCGTTCATAGAAAAATTACTTATATCTTTAAACTAAATAAATATTTCATGCTAAATTCTTTCTTTATTTTTTTTTTGTATAGCAAGGAGAGGGGCTGGTTTTCCAGTGGGTAATGATGCTGGCAATATATTATCCCCAAGATCATCAGAGGCTGGAATTGGTATGAAGATGGTTGAATATGTTTTAGCCAGTACACCAAATAAAATGGAGCCCCTAGAGCCTAGAATGAGAAATTTAGTTATTGTATGTATATTTCAATATGGTACACCAATATTAAGTTTTAATGTTTTATTTTTTTTTTTTAGAGTTCTAATGATGGTGAAACTATAAAAAAAGAAAAAGAAAAACCCCCTGGTTCTCCCTATGATTCTGTAAATAGTAATAAAAAAGAAATGGAAAATGGAAATTGTTCAACTGTTGTTCAACAAAATGGGATGGTAGTTGTTCAAAATGGCTTAGATGAAGATAAATATATCAAGTTAGTGTTGTTGGTTCATTTTGTTTAACTAAGTACCAAATTATTTTGATAATATTAAATTGTATATGATTCCCTTTATTTTAATATTAAGTATTATTTATTTTTGATAAGTTATTAATAGTAAATTAATTTGGTTCTATATTTTAAATTAATGATTTAATTAGTTTAAACTATTTTTATTTTTACATTCTGTGATTTTGCTTTCAAATTTTTAGTTAATGTTAATACTTTGTTTATTTTGATTCTATTTTTTATAAACAAATAACTACTGTTTCCAGACAAAATTTGTGTGTGGTAGCAAAACTTAGATCAAGTTGGTCGCTTATTTGTTATATACTGTTAAAATGTATATATTTTTCATTCCAGTTATACTTTATAATTATCTTTTTCATTTTTTACTTGAACTTTATGTTTTTCATAATTATTGAATTGAAATAGTCTTTTTATATTAAACATATCTTTAATTTTTACATTTAAAACAATTAGTTAAATTTCTATATTATTGTAGTTAGGTTAGATATACCTAACCTAAGCCAATATGGCTAGTTAAAGAATTAATCCAAAAGTCGGGACCAATTTTTTTTACTGTTTAGAATACATTTTGAAAATACAAAATTATTTGATTCACAAATTAAAATATAAAATAATTAACTAAAAACTATGTTAAAATATATAATAAATTATTATTTCTTTTATCTTTTATATAATTACCAATTGTCAAGTACAAAAGGTCAAAGTTCAAAAAAAGAAAAAAAAGGAGATCCACTATTTTGGTTAAGCCATATGAATCTGATTCATTTCATGTTCTGTTTGTCTAAAATGTATCTATTATACAATTACACATTTAAGCTATAATCAATTTTATTACCATGATTATTAAATAGAGTTATACATTTTTCTCATCAATGTCATTAAATTAATGATAAGTATTATAAACTGAATTTTTCACTGCCTGTATACTAAGAAAGGTTTTGTTAAGTTAGTTTGTTATTATAGAGATTGTTATAATAAATGAAGATTAAACAATTATTTTTATGGATATAAATAGTGGTTTAAATCTTTATATTGAAGAATAATATTAATAAATTATTGGTTTAAGAAATAATTTAATAAAAATATCGTAAAAAAAAGTAAATCCAATCTTTTGTTATTTTAATTTTGTGAATTGAATAATTTGAAAATTTTAGATTTTTTATCTTCATCAAAAAATATGTTGAAACTTTTTTTACATCTGCTAAAAAAAATGTATCTAGAATTTTTGACTGAATACCTGTTAAGATACAACTAAGTATTGTGTATATTATATAACATTTTATTTTGTAGTAAATATTTAATTTATTTTTGAGTTTGTTAGTTGTATAAATATGTATGTTTAAATTATATTATTGTTTACTAGTATTTTATAATAAATAATAGTTTAAGTGCACTTTAGTATGCTAAAAAATGACTGAGAATTATGATTGACAAATACAAATAATGTAAGTAGGCAATAAAATATAAACTGTCTATTAGCAGTAAATTTTTTAGTATTAATTAATTTTATATTTTTTATTATTTTTGATATTGTTAAAGTTTTAAATATATTTTTTGTTTGAATTATCTCTTCCCAACTTAAATGTATGTTAATTAATTCTTAATTTTTATTTTTTTACTAATATGTAATTTGATTTATAATTTATTTTTTATTTATTCAATATTCTTAAGTTGTACTTCCTATCACCATTAATGAATGGTTTTATTAGTTAATATTCTGGTAAAAATCATCTTAAATTTCATTTTAAATAAGAATTAAGATTGTGTCCTAGTGTAAGTTTTGTTTTTATATATACATTCTTCAATCAAATACTTTTATTATATTTATTTTGATTCTTTAAAATTAATTTTGATAATAAAAATAGGTTTTTTAATATTATCATTAATATGTTATTCTTATGATCTTATTAACTAATTGTAATATTTATATGTAAAATAATGATAAAAATATAGGTTAAATGTTATAAAGTGTTGTTACATCAACATAAAAACATGTCAGTTCATTTTGTTTTCTCATACCAACAGATAGTGTAGCAAACTGAACAGACACCATGTAATTAGTTTTAAATTAATTGTATCTATCATCAAACTTAATGTTAAGAATATCTGTATTTTTCCATGAGATTTTTACAATAATAAAAAATTTTACTTTTAAGTTTTAACTTAAACCTTTAATTTTAAAATAAGATATGAGCATTTTAAATTATAACAATTTACATATTCATAACTCGCATATAGATTGAAATATTTAAAAAGCAAATATTAAAACACAGAT
The DNA here is from genome assembly GCF_002803265.2 of Melanaphis sacchari. Lineage (NCBI taxonomy): Eukaryota > Metazoa > Arthropoda > Insecta > Hemiptera > Aphididae > Melanaphis > Melanaphis sacchari. The sequence continues at coordinate 6,793,218 of NW_020270366.1, read as the reverse complement.
TATTCTAAATTTAAAATTTGAAAGCAAAGGTCAATATAATCTAATACTTTGGTTAATAAGATTTAGGTTAGTTCTTCTGCAGATTTTTTTTGTTATGCATAGGTAAGAAATAGAAAACATACGCCAACATCTTTTTAGTATATTACAATAAATATTTATATTTTTATTATTTTTTATGGTTCTTATGTAATTTTTCAGTATTGAGTTTATTTTTTACTATTTTATTTTTTTAATTTATATAAAACATGTTTATTATTTGTATCATGAATTTGATTTCTGATTCATATTAGTTTTGCTATGGCCACCTATACTGGTTAATTTTTTTTTTTATTAAAAAATACTTATTATTTCTAAATTAAAAAAAATTTATATCTTTTTATTGTATGTTTTTTTTTATATATTTTTTACTGATAATTAAAATTTCAATTTATTATTTCAAAGTAGAATATTTATTGATGTACTTTGCTGTATAAAAATCAAATTTTGGACTAGTAGTAAGTGGGATGGCATTACAGTATTTTACTAAATATTAGTACTTCATTTGACTCATCTACATTGAATACTTTTAACTAATTAACCACTATGATTTAATTTTTGTATACTAAAATATTCTTTTTAATATTCTGCTTTGAAACTAGAAATATAAAATATATTTTGTTATTCAATAAAGAAAATCTTAAAAAAAACTTATAGATAAAATAATTGTACACTGTATATTTTTTTTTTTTAAATATTGTTTAGTTTTTGTATGGACTTTTGTTTAACTATATTTTAAAAGGTTTATATTTTGTTTAATAATGAGTTACATTAGTAATTGATTACTTGGTATATGAAATTATAAACTATAACTCATCAATAGTTTCAATATAAAATTTTTACAGATATTTTAAATAAATAAATATTATTAATAGGGCTTGGAAGTTGATGCATTTTGCATTTTTTTTTTTTGGAACTTTTTAGACGATGCTCTCCTGGCCACAAATCTGTTTCATAAGCATGTGAATCTAAATAACTAATTTTTATTTTGCATTTTTGCATTTTTTGGTGTTTTTAGGTTATTTTCCCACATTTTTAGTTATTTTTACTGATTTCACACTAGTTCATTTCTTATCGTTTCTTGTTGACCATTATGCCGATAACTTAAACCACAGACATTTATAAAACAAATATTTTTAATTTTTTAATTTTCCTATTTTAAGGACATTTTTGTCATTTTTATGTCATATTTTGAATTTTATAGTAAAATAAAGTAAAATATTTAAAAAAAATGTATTTTTATTAATATAAAATTAATATTTGTAATTTTTTTAGGACATTGTTTGCCATTTTTATGGCCATTTTTTATTGTTTTTAAGGTCATCAACTTCCGAGTCCTAATTATTAATTTATGCTACGTACAAATTAAGATATTTGTAATTTTAATTGATATTAGTTATGATTACATAAACTATAATTTATTAAATCATTTTTATGTGTATGTTCTCATAAATGTATTAATTTTTTATTATTGAATAAATATACTTAAATAATTAATGTATAATAAGAAAATAAGAAATTAAGATTCCCATTCACTATTACATAAAAGTTTTATAAAGTTTTTATAATGTTTTAGTCGTCAAGCATCACCTTGTGAAGAGGAAATCAACAAAAATGCAATGAATGCAGTTTCAAGTAATCAAGTAGCTAATGCTAATTCCAATAACGTAGTGGTGATTGACAGTTTGCATGGTGCACTACACCAAGGGCAACTGATGAATCACCATCACCATGGAATGACTATGCCTTTACATCAACAATTTCAAGTACAAGGCGATCCACAACAATTGGATCTCAATTCATACCATGCCAACAATGCTCAACAACAGCAAGGCGCTATTGATTCCCAGGGAAATGTTATGACTCCATTTGATATACAGGTATGTTTTACATTAAATTTGTATAAACACATTTTTAAATCGATATATTGTTAAGAAAATACCTTACCTACGTATGTATTGTAATTGTCTTACTACTATTATACAACATAATATGTTTGCATTCAGCAGAAACCATAGTATGTTCAATATTGTTAGTTTTAATTTTGGAGTCAATTTATCTATTTTACTTTTTAGTGGTTAGAATATTATTTAGGGCATCTCATAGGATCATATTAATATTATAGTTTTTAAGCAAGTAATGAACATTTCAAAATACATTGCTATACATTATTCATTTAATAATGTAAATACCAATAAAACCCTATGAGATTCTCTGTATAATATTCTTACCTTTAAATTTGATAAAAGATAAATTAACTAATATTAAAGCTATTAATATAAATTGATTCTATTTAAAGTAAGATAGAAACAATACATGTAGATAAAAGTGTCTTATAATATAATAATATTTTATTAAGATAGTTATTTAAAAAAAACTCCATTTGTGTTATTATAGTGTTTGTTCAAAAATGTATTTCATATATTTTTAATTATTTAAAGTTTATTCATTAAATAATTAAATTAAATATTTTGAATAATTATCAGTTGATTCAAAATAATTCAAAACTTAATAGGTTATTTACACAAGTAATAATATGATATTTATTTACAAATAGAATATTAATTTCAAAAAAATTGAATTCTTATTTATTTATTTAATTATAACATAGTAAATTTTATCTAAGTTTAACTTGATTGTCATTCATATTATTTATGAAATAACAACAAATTTTAAAAAAAATTCCATAGAAGCGTTTAGATCTATGTATATTCATTCAAGGAATTTTCTGTGAATGATAGGTGAATGATGTGTGATTTACATTGATACATCATCGAGGCTTAATCTTTTGAATGTATTTCAGGGAACTGGAAGTGATAAAACTATTTTGTGTACTACCTATACATTAATCATTTTATTTTAATTTTGTTGCATCACACTTAGAAATTTACGGTATACAATGATATGTGTTAGTGTACAGTGACTTGGAAATGGTTCAATTTACAGTTTTTGAAAATCATAGAGTATAATAATAGTTTTTTTAAATTGATCAACTTCAAATATCGCGCTTACTATCTTGCGAGTATGATGTAAGTTATAGAGAATAATCTGTCATAGTTGATATACGCTGATAACAATGGTATTAGTGTTTACTACCTAGTAATTTTATGATACTGGTTTTGGTAGAAACTTTCTGGATGCGTCTGACTAGTGAAGTTGTATACTAGCTGCGTACACCAATGTTTATTGCATAAGCTTGACTAAGTAATTTGCGTCTATATTGGTATACACTGCTCGGAGACGGTTTTAATATCATCCATTAATCTAGCAATTAACAAAAAAGTCGTTTACATTATTTGTTTTCTCCGAGTTCTGTTTTCTCCTGGTTGTTTAGTATTATTCATATAAGTAGGTGTTGTATATTGTAATGGACACCAGTGAAATTTGGTATGTTGTGAGATTGTTGAGGAAAAATTTGAAGATTTTGCGTTTGGCTTTTAAAATATATCCAAAGAGATGTGTTATATATTTTTACTAAGGGGTTTTGTGTATGCAATTATTTGTAGCGTCTGTATATAGTTTAATAGTGTTATTTACTTGTGCCGCAGTTAGGATTGCAGTTGAATGATGGGATTTCTTATAATGGGAACTGGATATGTCTTATTTTCTAAAACTGTCCACATTCATATGTTATACGTAATTATTGTCATAGGTTACGGCTACTTTTATGCACCACCTGTTAATGCAATAAAAATTGGTCATTTTTGTGTACTAATAAAGAAGAAGCTAATTATAAAATACTTGAATCATATTTTTCTAAAAAGGGATTTAAGCCGTTACTTACTTTATTTGGTATTAACTTTTATTTATTTTTTCACATTTTTGATTTAATATTAGTTTTTAAGGCTTAAACAAGAAATAAAAGTTATTTAAAGTCTATATTTTGTGATACATTCGAATCATTTTTCAATTATGTTATATTTACGTATGAACTTAATTAAATATTTTTTGCATGGAAAAAAGCTTTTATATTTAAAATTCCATAAACGTTGATGATTATGTATGAATTTAATATTTTTTAAATAAGTATATTTTTGTATTCAAATTATTATAAATTTATCTGTGAAGTTTCTAATATTAGACAAGTAATTTATAGTTACTATTAGGAGGTAGATAATATATCATATTTTTTAATATCTACGAAAGAATTTATAATTTTTGTTTTAATATACAATGTAAGTTTTAATACTTATATTCTATTATTTCAAGATTCTATTTTAAAATATTAGAACTACCTAGCACTAAGTTCCATTTTGTTATACAATTACACAGATGTCAAGTAATAAACTACTTTGTCAGAATACATGAGTAGCAAAAAATATATGTAAAGGTTAAAAATACATAATGTTAATTTAATTTAATTTTTTTATCAAATTTGATAAAGTGATGTTAGATATTTTTATTTCTCAAACGTAAGGTTAGATGTTTTGAATGGTTAGCGGGTTTGAGGAACATCATGCTTATTATAATATAATTTAAGAGTTTTAACTATACGAGTATGTAGTACATACTATGTACTGGTATGTGTCGTAGATATTATTGTGTCGAAATCAGTGTAAGATCAATAATAATAAAATTTTTTCCTCAGTTAAAAATGGTGGAATAAAATAATTAAATTATTGAAATGATTCTTCTTTTATTTCAATATTATCAAATCCATATCCCTCCCAAAATAATTTTATCAAAATGTATATCGGTTGGCTTAGCTGTAAAAAAAGGAGACTATTTTCATTATAAATAATGATTAATAAATAATTATTTAATATTGTCATTTGTTAGTTATTGCTCCGAATAAATATTTCTACTGTGATAATAATTAAACATTTTTATTAAAATTTTTCCATTATTAATAGGATATATACATTATAATAGCAAATTTATGTTTCAAAAGTATGGTAACAGAATAAGTTTACTTTTTACTGGTTTCTTCTTCTTTTTGACTTGGAATAAATCTAACAAATTTTATTTGTATTTAAATATTATATAATTATAAATACGATAATAATTATTAAAATTGTGAAAATTAGGAAGTACATTCTAATTTGATTACATTTATATTAATAATAATAATTATTTGAGGTTTTTGACAATAAATAATAACATAATTATATTATTATTATTACTAATTATTATTGATTGTTGTATGAATTACATGTGTTCTAGAAAAAAAGGAAGGTTTTATTTCTATGAATTTTTATTTAATCTTAAATAATCCTTATTTTAAATGGTTCAATCATAATTTTTCTTACTGTGCAATCAATACTCAATAGAATCTATATTTTTATAATACTAACTACCTTTAACTTTAAAAATGGTTACGTTTCAAGTAAATTCCATTTTTCATGTGTGTGTGTAAATATTTATTTTTACCTATTATGCTTTATTCTGATATTTATTATTATTATTATTATTATAAAGTGCATCCTTTTCTGTATGGTTTGTTGAATATATTTGTGTTTACAAATAATCTTTTTTCAATATACGCGTGCCAAGCATTACATTTTTCGCCAATAAGCATTTTCAATGCGCACATAAATATGTCAGCCATTACACTCGCTGTTGCCAGGATAGTAAATATTTTGTCGTTATGTGGATTTTGCCAGGGGAAATACAGGAAAAGTGTTGGTAATTTTCTTTTCGATAAAAATAGTTAGATGTTATGCTTTTATTCTTTTGAACCAAATATTATTATCATATTATTAAACTGCCGTTCAACCGAAATTATGGTTGTATTTACATTAAGAGTTTCTACATTCTTTAATAATATTAAAATAATTTTTGATAGCCATAAAAAATATTTTGGAGAAAGTTAATAATTTATATAAATGATGATCTAGCAATGTTGATAATTTGTAATGATTGATCAATTATAATTCCTGTAAAGTGAAAATAATATTATTTCAAGTTTAAAATTATACATGTTTAATAACATTCTTTAGATTTCTAAAAACAGAATATTTTAAAAATTGATTAAATAAAAGCTAAAGTTAAAACTTTGTATTTAATATTAAACAACTTTTAATATATTTTTGTAAATAGTTAGAGATGAACATAATATAGTATAGTTGGTGACAATATGAAGATGTTTGTTTCTGCTATTGTTTTTATGTATTGATTTCAACTAAATATTTTATTTTACGTGTTGTTGAACATTTATTTAAATTATATGGACGTATTTCATTTTGATGTATTCTATATACAGTATACACCATGGCATGTGTATAATGAATGTCGACATGATTTAAATTTATTTAAAGACAGTTTGTTAATATTTTTATGTATGAAATTAAGACGGATTGACAGTTCATGTGTACATTTTAGTATTTAAACAAAATATAAACTCACTTTGTTTTCGGTGACATATAGATAAATTTTTTTTATGTATAATCTAGTGCAGAATCGTAAATGTATATAATTTATATTATTTAAAGACGTTAAATACGTTATAAACAATTCCTAAAAAAAACTTTTTAAAAAAAATATGTATTTTTTCTATAATTTTATTTAAAACTTTTATTAGATTATTAGAAATATTTGGCATTTATCTTGATAACATATATTAATTATTTTTTGAGATAAAGTTTAATTTACTAGCCATTTGTGAGTGTTTTATAACGACATTATAGCCTTTGCGCAAGTGTTTATCGTTCACACGGGTTGGGGTTGCCCTAAATTTCCGCTAGTAAAAGAATGAAGATATAGTTCAAGCAAAAAGTGATGGATATTGATCTCAATTCTCCTGGGATGGATGAAATTACAGGTCAAAGAGTTGATGCTTTTTTTCTTTCTAAACATAAGAAATCACTAATGAACTCTTTATATATACTTATATATTGTATTGATTTTATAGTTTGAAATACACTTAGCTTATTTTGAAATACGTACGGTATATTATTCTTATCATTTTTTTTTTAAACCAGAAACTTTATTTTAAACTTAAGAATTATAATGATATGACTTAACTAGTGTCAAACTAAATAAAGCCGATGGATTTATTCTATTTGAAACTCAAATAAATGTTAATTACACATATTTTTAACACAGTTATGTGGGTAGTTTTAACCAAATATAAAATACAGGTCTAAAATTATATACTATTGTTTAATTATTTTATTTCTGATAACATCAACCTTACACAAGCATATAAATTTTCAATTTCCGTTTCAGCTTCTTTTTAAAATGTAGAATTTATAAAATTTGATCGAGGTGCATATTTTTGGGTATAGGATTGCTTATATATCATATGATAGAGTTAGATTGTTTACACCCAAAACTACACAAACATACACACATATTGTCTTTTATTTATATAAACATTTTTAAATGAGATTTTCACTATTTTTTTTTCGATGCATAATAATTTTATTTTATTTTTAATTTTTTCTTGCAAATCTGCTTTAAAATTATTACCTATATTTATTTTAAATTTTTTATATTCAAAAAAACACGTTGTTACATTATTTAATTATTTTTATAATTTACTTAAATAACTAAAAATAATGAGAATGTCGAACAATGAGATGTGTTTTAAATTTAAATAATGTGTACCAGATATTTGTTAAATTTATATTATGAATTAATGCAAGTTATATATTATGATCCTATCTTAGAGACATTATATTTTTTGTTGTAAATAATAATGTATATTTTAATAGTATTTGTAAATTTTCTTTTCATACATCTTATGAGATAATACTATAGTAAAATACATGTATTAAAAGAGTTGAAGTTTTTGGTTAGAAATGCTTATAGATAGTGATCTTTAGTGTTCACAATGTATTTTCATATTTTCAAAATACACGAGCAAGAATTTTTTGTCTGTATTATGTTATTTTATATCTCGTTTTACACTGGGTTTAAATTAACTTTAATATTATGGGGCATATTTAACATATTTTATTGATATAATTTCTTAAGATATTAATCATTAGTCAACAGTCATTATTATTGTTGAAACCGTTTATATAAACCTCGCCACTTATTTAAATTTATTAATTTCATTATTTTGTCTAAATTAATTTTTATTGAAAAATTGAAGTAAATCGCGTTTGTTTAATTGTTTTGTAACAGAATAAATTTTAATTCAAAAATAATGCAGTCGTTATTATTTTTCACGAAACTGTTAACGAGTATATAAATACGACGAAAAATCAAACCACGTGCTACTTAACTAACGTGCCGATGTCCGCTAAAAGTTTTCCAGCTTTAATCGGTGTGACATTAAATTGTATAGTGGTTTACGAAATATCTTAAATAAATCATGGGTCTAATGAGGGGAGAGTAGTAATACCTGACTCGCCGGTTGTTTTTACGCACGGAGAATTATTGCATTTTGCTGTTTTCGAAAACTAGGTGTATTACGCAATTGAATTTTCCGAGCGTTTGGAGCAGGTACTCCTTCCACCTTATCTATCAACTTCTCCACTTTATCCTGTAACGTGTGTTTGGTACTTGTTTCGTCATGTCTACTACGCCGCTGCGTGTTAATTTCTGTTGTCGACAACAGGCACGTAGCTAGGATTTTATTTATTTATTTTTTGGGAGGAAGATTTAACTAATTTTGAATTCAATTTTTATTTTAATTTTTTGCGTGTTTGATATACATAATCTCTTATTTTTAGTTTTTAAAAATTTTGGGGAAGGAGATCGAGATTCTAGGAACTCCCCTGGATACGTGCCTGGTCGACAACGATTTCGTTGGTGTGTAATGAATAAACAAAATAGTGGTGGTAATGGTGTTGGGATGCTTGTGATGGTATTGTATTTACCGCGGGTGGTTGTGGGTTACCTAGGGGGGGGGATGGACGGACATGCGAACGTAATTTTTGCTGCCAATTAGAAGATAAATTTTCCGTTATTACGTGCTCGTACATTTGTAAACAAATTTGTTCTGCACTAATGATACGAAGGCAAACGTCAGTATTATATAAACTTGCTATTGTTACACAACAGCGGAACGGCAAGTGCTTTGACACGTGTATTCGTGTGGTCGTTTCCTAGACCACGCGCAGTTTTCTTCTTCAGACGTGTCGGTGGACAATAATGAAGACAAGATGATAGGCGAGAAGAACGAAGACGGCTAAGCGTCGGGGTTTTGACATAAATATAACTATTTAACAACGTCGCTGTTTACAAGGCTGTTTTATCTTCAGAGTACTTTCCGGTAGAGTTGGCCGTGTCATCATCAGGTGTTTACGCGTGCGCTAAGATAGTAAAGTGTTGGGTCGTCGGAGTTATCGGTGTGTTTTAGAGTGTTCTCTTCGCGCGCTCTCTTTTCTCTCTCTCTCTCTCTCTCTCTCTCTCTCTCTCTCGGTGGTGTAGCTGATGTTAATATGTGGAATTTGCCGGCATGCACGCGATGGGGTTATTAATAGAGAGAGGATAACCGCTGCCTGGTGCACCGGTGTTGTTGGCAAGTGTAGACGGGGTGCGAACGGCGCCGCACACCTTGACTGGCCGCCTGTTGTCGACCGGCCAGATTTTTCCCTCGTACACACCTTTCTGCATCGTTTAAAAAAGCGTTACTAATAATAAAACGTCGGCCGAAAAAAAGTGTGTGGAAGTAGAGTTAGTGTTGTGTGTATGTGTGTGTGTGGTAGTGAAGAAGAGTGAACAAAAACCGTGTATGAGAGGTGGAAAAAAATCAACAAATCTTCGGGATCGGACGCCGTCGATCAATCAGTGTCGACCTAAATACCAATAAAATCGAGGGTGGATATAGTTTGGAGCTGTGTGTGTGTGTGGGTTGGTAAATGTGTAAGCGTGAAAGGGCTAGTGTATTTTTTTATTCGTCTTAGCAATCTACAATCTATAGTTTAAGTTAAATGTAAATAAAAATTAAAATGTGGAATATATATATATAATTTTATTTGTATGCATAAATTATCTAGTATATGATACTTATCATGAAATAAATATTATAAATAATAGAATTATTCCTAGTATTTTAAAATTACATAATTCCAAACTTTGGGAGTTGCTGTAACTATTTTAAAGTTGTATACGTTATTATATCTACATATATTATACGTAGTAGAAAAGTATATCGTTAAGACATTCAATCTAAGAATATGTTTTCTATACCTAATTTTATATTAATGAACTTAAGGAATAACTTTTTAATTTTTATTTGTCAACCAAGATTTTCATGGGTTCTTAACTACTGACTTGTATACCTATACTAAAATAAATTGTTCTATGGAACAATAGAATCTTAAGAGGGTATTGTGAGTTTATACTATTGTGTTAGTTTCATTACAGTTATTATTGTTAGAATTATTTGAGTTACCCCATAAATAAAATCGATATAATTTGAAGTTGAAAACTACAATTCCCAAATTATGAATCGTTATCAGTTGAAGATATAGGCATATTAATCCAGTAGTAAGTTATACTATTAAACTATACTTTGCTGATGAAGTAGTTGTATCTAATTTCTAAAAGCTTGAAGTTATCTTTTCATATACGTGTAAAACGAGGCTTTAGGATTTGAAATTTGTTATTATTGGATGGATTTTTAGTATCAAACTCGATTTTTCTAATTATATGGGGGTATAACCATAGGAATTGTTTAATTAATTGTATACCCGTAGGAAATTTATACAACTATTTATTCTTTTCTATAAAAATTCCGTTATTACGTTATTCTAGTATTTGTTTAGTATGATTTGAATAAAAACGTTGGTAAATTTTATTTCATTTGATATTTTATGATTATTAATCTGTGTGATGTATAAATAATGCCGCAGTTACTAGTAAATATCGAGTTCAATTGATAAATATTAAGCAAGTTTAATAAACGATTTTTTTTCATCGCAGTCAGCAACTGAAGGAATCAACGATAAATTGTGTTATTTATATTGTTAATCCATTATTTTGAAAAATAATTATTTTATTTATTTTATTAGCGTCCTTTAGACATACAAAACAGCTGTTAAAAAAGTAACTTAAATATCCGTATTATATATTTGTTTTATTGTTTACCATTGTATACGTATAAATATCTATATTGGTATTAATTAATTTCTTAGTTAAAATTTTTGAGACTAAATGATTTTAATCATTATGTTTTTAATTAAATGTAAATATTTACATTTTTTAGTACCTTTGACTTTTTTTTTTTTTTTTTACATATTTATAGTATTTTTCAAATTATTTTATATTTTTAATGCGTATATTATGTTCGAATTGGTTCAATACATTTTTTTTCTTGTGGGTTATAATTTCAATTTTAAACCCTTGAAAATGTTTATGTGTTTATAAAATAAAAAGTACCTATATTTTATCTGTCATTTGCAAGATACAAATAATACAGTACAATTATAACTAAATTCTATAAAATATTTGAGCTGTCAGTAGTTAAAGTATTTTAAAATCCATTACCTAGTAAAAGAAATGTCGGTTTCGTACGTAGGAATAGTAGAAATTTTATTTATTTTTATTGTTTTATTAAATAAAACTTTTATTTGTGATTTATACTTTTTTGTTCATTCCAAACCAACTATAAAATAAAACTTGTATATAGATAGACTTTATAATATAAATAAACTTTTTACTTACAGAATTGTTTGGAAAATTAAATAATTCGTATAATTCATATTAAGTATTTGTGTGTTTTAATGTTTTTTTATTCTTTTTTTTTAATAATAATACTAATAATAGTACCTATTTAAAGTCAATAATTTTATTACATTCAAATAGTTTATAATAAATTTAATACGTAGTTATTACTTGGAGAATGTAAATATACAATTTATATTTAATAATCCATGATTATACACAATTTTTGCGGTTTGGCTATTTCCCAACGAGTTGTCACCATTTATGATTTGGACCATTTCACTTTTCATAAGATAATAAAACCTCTCATTTCTTTCTACTTAGATTACATTTTATGAACTCGATTTGTCTTTTTTTTCAAATAATTTCCTGCGGATCACGTTCCGTTTAATAATTCGTTCTCACCATACATTAATCATTAGTCATGCCCCACGAGGGTGGTTCTGCATGACGGTTTTCGCTCAGGTATCTATTTATGTCCTTGGCGAATCGCTTTCAAGTGTGTCAATATAAATGACTGCCTTGTGATTTATAATCTTTATTTCTGTATGTATATATATATATTGGCAAAAGGGCTTAATAAATTTATAATGAATGACTTGTAAGCTTAATATTGTTTAGTATTTTTATTTTATTGTATAGGTAATATTAGTAATTTAATGATGACATATGTAAATAATACTTGAAATACTTTTTATATTTTTTACATAAATAATAAACAAATAACTTAATATCTAAATTATTCATTTCTTTATCATATTATTTGATAATAATTTTTATTATTGAACAATTTTAGTGTTTAAAGCTTATCTTCCTGTATATACACGAAAAAGGTCTAAACGAACGATTTAGAAATAATTAATAATGGTGTTGTCTTGTTCAGACTCTGGTAGTTTGGCAAAAACTTTGTTTCCCTTCATTCACCTTTTTCTTCGAATTATGTGTATCGTTTCTAATTACGATGTTTGTTCATATAAAAATCATTAAAGCTAATGGAAAATGCTGGATTTGACGTGTTGTTTCAGCAATTAGACAGGATGACTGATTTATGTCGTAATGTTTATGTTTAATTTTGTAACATCTCATTTAGTTATGTGGTTTTTTTCTAAATGTACTTCTATTTTTGCAACTTTAAACCTAGTATAATCTAAATGCTATTATCAATTTTATTGATAGTTCAAAATATCGAAAACGATTACGTGACATATCATAAGGTAATTTATATATTCCTGCGTTAATCAGTTATTTTTTTAAGTGTCGACTTCATACTTTTAGTCGTTATTGGAGTATTTCAAGACATTTTCTTAATAATTGCATGATAGGTATATAGCGTGTAAAATGTGGTTGACTTTAATTTGTGTGTCAAAAGTGTAGTTAATAAACATTTTTAAAAGTATAGTATTATTTCGTATTAGTTTTCTATTTAATGTACTACTTTTGTGTTAAGTGTAATTAAAATTGTCTGTTTTTCACGGTTCAGAATTGAACGTAAATGAGTTGAGTAGTTTTTTTTTTTGGTGAAACGTCAAACTGTGTAGTATTTGAGGACGTTATTTTCAAGCATTTAGTATTCATGTGCCAAAAAATGTACGTTATAGTTACGTTAAAAAATATATATATTTACAAGTGTATACATATATTATTATAATAGGTACATGTAAAACAACGAAATCACCCTTTACGTCTTTTGGCTTGTAATGTCGTTACGAAATCATCGTGATACGTTTGTTGTGCTATAAACGTCAGTTATTGTAGAAGTTGTTGGTCTTTTTTTACGAGGATCCGAGTGACCCACTAGAGGATTGAAAATTTTCTTTGACCCGTTATGTTTATTGGCCGCTGGCGACCACTGACCGGTTTTATACTACGGAGGCAGTAGCAATCTGATCGTTATTAAGAAAACTGCAAAACTCTTGGATTTTTTTTCTTATTTTTTTCTTTTAGTTTATTTGTGAATTATATAGTCTTGGGGATATTGCGTACAAACTGTTATTATCATTGCTCCCAAAAATATGCCCCCTGAGGTTTATTGTTAACTACGAGCACGTGTATGTAAAAACGGGTATTGTTTTTGGAAAATCCATCCCGAAATTTTATTCAAATTTAAAAAAAAAAGGAAATGAATCTAATATATAAATCTGTAAACAAAAAAAATGTCGTTTATTTTTTGTTTTATATTATTATTTTTTGTTATAATTTTACGCAAAAAAATAATATTAAAAATAAGTAATAATCGTTGTTCATGGGTTTCGTTGTTGTTTTGTGCGTGTGTGAGAAGCATGCGCGTCAACGACCCACGGCGGCCGTGGTGAAGAACATCGCCGTTCTACCATATTATATATTGTGGAGGTTGACGACCCGTACGCGATGTTTTAGTCGGGCAACCGTGACGCGGCGATCTTTCGGGTGTAATTGCAGCGTTTTCGGACTGTATAGTACTCGTTGTGGTAGAAGTGTGTTTGTGTATGTATGTAAATGTATGTGTGTGTGTGTGGGGGGGGGGGTAAGTTTTAAGTGAAAACCGCAACTATGTCGACATCATAGTTGCTGTATAGATATGTAATAGAAAAACGAATATTAAATTTTATTGATCTATAGTATAACCCGTTTAATTATAGTATTGGTAGTAATAAGATTTTGGGTGGCAGTTCAATCGATATTGTTGAATTTTTGTTTTATATCGGCACTTTGTGTTAAATGTGATGTATATTGTATATTATAGACATTATAAACGTACATTATGTTATGGGTGTTAAAACTTATGTTTTTGTTTAAAAATGTAAAACAAGAATTTAGATATCTATAGTTATTTGTATGAAATATTTATTTGTCACTTTAAATTGCACCGCCCCCGCCTTTAGCAGATCACGCATAGTGAGCGTGAGAAATTGTTGGTTTCAATTGCAAATACGCCCGGTGAAAACTAGCGGTTACCATGTTTCGATCGGATTCGCCGATTTTCTTAATCTTGGTGTTTTACGCTTTCGAATTTATTGTGTTTTTTCTTCCACTAAAATCGGCAGTTAATAATTTTCTTCGGTTTAAAAGAGTATATAGGTACTTTTTTCATTGTTTTTTTTTCAATTCTACAATCTGTCACTTGCTTATAATAAACAATAAATATTTTCAGGAAACATTTTAAATGTATTGTTTCATCTTGTGTCTATTTACTTTTTTACTTATATACAATATTATATTTATATTTAAACACTGAATAGATTTTTTTCCGAATTTATTGTAGTTGTTACGTTATGTATATTTAATTAGTCCGATGCATTGTATATCCATCAACTGTAGGTTTTACATTTGTAAATACAAATATTTGTAAAAAATTGAAAGTTTTTTTAAGTATTGAATTATAAAGATTGTCTTTGTATATTTATCACTTAGGTTATGCATTTAAGTATAAAATGTATATCATTTATACGTATATATTCTGTAAATGATAAAAATTAACTTAAATTTATTTAACTTAGGTTGGTTACTTTGTCGAAAATATAAATTGATTTACCTTTATTCTCAACATTAATTTAAATTTGTTTTCAATCAAACAATACTCCCTAGTTAGTTGTTACCTGCAAGACGGGAAATAATAATTCTTTTTCAGTTATATTATCGTATGGTCTAAATTATAGTTAGTTTCAAGTAAACAAATTTAGTTGTGTAGTTACTAATCAAAACATTGTATATTTATTAATTAAAATAAAACGATTGTTTTTTAAAGTAAATTGCTTAGTTGTGATTGTGCATTGTACAAACATATGGCATAAAAAAATTTTTTTAGTGTTGTACATGGTTCAAGCTATAGTGTTTACTCTGATTTCATAAATTTCATATAATAACAACTGTGTCCGTTAACGGACACTATTTGTATTTTACTGTGTTATATGTACGAGGTAGGTACACAGTGAATGCAGTTGTTAAAATATGTTATATATCAAGTAATACACTTACAGTTGTGGGCATGCTATTTTCATAGGGTTTACAATAGTTAATTCAGCGAGAAAATAAAATCTTCTGGGTTTGTGTTGAGTTCAAATATTCATAATTAAAAATTGAAGCCAAAAAATAACTCGGATCCAAAGCACGCGTGTTTATTTTTCTAAGAATCCTGATAAGTTTACTTTCTATAAATTACACATCATACACGTTATTCCTGCTACATGGCATTGGATGTTTTAGCGTCATATTATTGCAGTGTTTTATATTGCGATGAACGTATCAATTTTCTAAAAACCTGTTATTTCACGTTAATTGAGTCTAGGGATTTTAATTTTTTATTTTGTGACGCATTAGTGTCTCAATCAATGTCCCGGCTCATGCGTACGCTCACGTTTTATTATTCCGTTATTATATTTATTATAACAATATAAATTATATTATTGTATGCACTATATTGCTAGACGATTATGCGAACTATGTACATTATATACGTTATACCTACAAATATAAATGTATACGGTCGCATCTGTGCAGTTTTGATGCGAGAATTCCCGTTACGTATGTGTTAGTCGTGTGAACGTGTTTCAGGCGCGCGTGCGTGTTCTTCGCAACCGTGACGATTTTTTCATTGTTTGCTTATCGAAAAAAATAATAAAAAAATAGCCTGACAAAAGATCCCTTTTATTTTGTTAAAAATAAAATAGTGATGAAATGTGTCAGACGTTCTAAGTTTCGCGTAGTGGAAAATTTATAATTATATATATATGTTACCGTATACCTACATTGCTGCGACGTACATGGTATATTACACGTACACGTATGTAGGTTCCTACTTGTATTCATGTATGTGTTAGGTTTGGGGATAGTAGGTTGGTAGTTTATTTCCCTTTGATCTGCTAGTAGGTTGTACTACAGCACAACACTACAAGAGTTATATTTGTTTTTAGATTAGATTTGGTTATAAAGTCTCGCGGATACTTCATTATATTTGTTGCAATTCTGTATAATATACAACATATTTCTTCTTGCCTATGTGTTTACATAGTTAAATGAATTAGTTATAGTGTTGAGTGTGTATACCACTTTGAATATGCGTTAAGCATTTGTGGTGAAACGTAGAAATTCCCCGGTTTAATGAATTGTCTAGTAATCGCTTAATTTTGATAAGTATATTGATTTGTGTCTATAATGCATGATAAATATAATTATTTTATCCTATGCTATGACATTGGCCTAAAATAAAATCACAACGTCTTAGTCTTATAAACTTTAATATTAATTATCTTAGCCGTCTTTATCATAATTTTCACATTGACAATAATAATGGTTTTATATTATGTATATATTTTGTTTCTTGAAAATTTGATTCAATACAGTTACCGTATAATAGGCCTGTGTATAATGATAAATAATGAGCTATTATTTGTTATTATATTTCGTTCAGAGGTTCCCAATCCGATACTGATTGCATGCATTTTACTATTACATGTATAGTATGTTTTAATCAGAAAATGATTTAATTCGCATACTCATTGTTTTCCAATGCATGCGTAAACGTCGCGCGTTGTCTTATAACATTTTTAGGATTTGAAAAAAATAATCGTTCTTTTTGATAAACAGTCATTTGAAAAACATAGTATAATGATATAAAAGATTTGCTTAATAGAATGCAGTCATATGATTATAAACATTTCTCGTGTACGCATTAATTTTTTTTTTTGTTTTGTTTTAACGATAATATTTTTTTTTGGTATCCAAATTATCTAAACTTGGCTCGTATTATTGCTTTGCGGTTGTCCGGTAGTTTTGTAACCTAATTCGTCAAAAAAAAAAAATTTAAATTATTACTACCGGTCATTAATTTTGTTTTAAAACTATACTGAAAATCACCCAATTTTGGATCGTCGTCGTAGTCCACGTGACTTGACCCTGCCATAATTCACCGATATTAATGTGCTTTGCGTACGTGTGCATGATGTACCTCCGCCGCTGCAAGTGTTGTTGTTTACTGCCCGGTCCCGGTTTGGCTTTTTTCGCGTTGTCCGCCGCTGCGTTGCGTATTGCTATAAATTTTATTCGTTCGACCTCGCAACGCAACGATTAGTCTCCTGCGTTAAAAACTCGTCTCGCCTTTTTCCGTTCGTATAGGGAAACATCAAAAAGAGGAACAGAGAGAACTGGGCGGCCGTACACAGAGATGACGGCGTGTGTTACGACGCGCCTCTGACTTATTCTCTGTACGCATCCGATCTATTTTGAGTGAATATTATATTATGTATATATGCGTATTGAAAAACATCACGTTGTTCGTGACCGACGACTTTGTAGTTGTAGTAGCTTCTGGCTGGCGGGTCGGTGGGTGAATGGCTGCGACGAGAGAAAAACGTTCAAAAACATTGGCAATTCGTGCGCGCGGCGGTACCGGTATCACAAACACCGACCGTGCACAATATTCACCGCCATCGGTCGTCTATATTTACTTTGCCATAAGTCTCACGTGATAGAATATTTAAAGATATTTACGCCGGATATGGATATTGGATATGTGTACTCATCCCGATATTGGTTGTGTACGCACACTGCTGATAGCGTTTTGGATGTTTTCATATTTTTTATTTCACGCAGATGACTAAAAAATTATTATCGTCGTTTATATGAAATCTGTTTCGATTTATATTTTCTCTGTCGACCATGATGCACGTTCAGTGAAGAAAACTTCACCATTGCTGCTGCTATGTGCGAACGTAATACTTGTATACTATATATTTAATACTTTATTGATGTCCGTTGGTTGTTATTGGTTCGATTGTGTATGTACTTTGTTCTTTTATTCGGAAGTGTGTCCGTGATGTGATTACAATATTGTCTGTAGTGGTTTTTTATTTTTGGCGGAGAGGGAGAGATGGGTTGTAGACAAAATACATTTTGTTGTTGTTCCGGGACATAACGCTCAGAGTGCTTTTCGCACGGATGACTGGTAAACGATATTTCCTTCGAATCGTTGACCTCAAATACTCCGTATAAAAAAAATTAATATAAAGAAAAACCTATTAATTAATATCTTATTTAGTAGTGAACAGATGAGTTCTCTTACTACAAGCAGTAATATAGACATGCGTCATTTTTTTATAGTAAATTAAGAAATTGAAAGTAAAAACCAATTATAATAGTTGAGTATTATGTACACGCTATAGTCAGTGTATGGACTACAGATGGAAAAAAAATGGTTGTAATGATCGTGTTATTTGATATTATATTTTATTCATGTAAATTTATAGAATAATGTTAAAACAAAGTACCCAAAACATTGCTTAATATAAGCCATTTATAAGCATTTTGCAGGTACATATTATAACGAATTCAATATAAAAATATTTCCAGTTGGTAATTTATACAGCGAAAAGTAGTATTTTTCTTCCTAAAAATAATATTGTTTATAAGTATACGTTATAGTTTATAAGGTTTTATTTTCCATTCAATAAGTATTGTATAACTCAAGGTACATTCGATAATTTTTATTTCTTAAAACTTCGCGTGTCATTTTCTATGTTTCATACAATTTTCATGAGGTTTTGCCGGTTGTTATTTCACTTACTCGCAAAAGATATGTTTGTGGATTAAAAATAAATACTTTGTATGTACAGGAAGTATCTAAAATCATTTAAATTTTAAAACTTAACTGCCGGAAGAGTTATATTCTATTAATCATTATTTATTATTTAAGGATTAAGTAAAATGTAATACTTACTACAAAGAAAAAAACTGATGTTTTTACAATTTTTGTTGTTTTTCAAGAATTAAATTTGCTTTATGCATATATAGGGGAATTATCTATTCCATCGAATTCCCTTGACTGCAGTACGGTTTCATGATATTCAAAAAATGTAATAAAAATCTTTTTTCGTGATAAAATTTATTTTTATTGTTATTGTGTAATTTATAAAATAAATTTGTTACGTATGGAATTAGAAATTAATTTTTGATAGTTATCAAACCTATATATTATAAGCATACGTACATAACCCTAACGTATTTTTATTATAAATACTAAGTGCGTTAAGTATCTTGTGTATTCTTAAAAATTTTAATATCGTTAAATTAAGTAAATTTAAAAAGGTTCACTGGTAACATGAATTTAACCTAATTATAAGAGTTAAATGATTAAATCTGCTAATAACTTTTGTGTAAAGAGGCACGAGGGTGAAATCTCAAAATTTTATGGGCGCTGTAAATTGGTTATTTTTTTACGCTTGCTCCTCTTAAAGTCTTTTTATTAAGGCTCGCTTTGGGTGTTTCTTTTGTGTATCCAAGACGTTTTTACGATGGCTTTTAAAAATATATATTAACTGTGGTACCCCAGATTTAATTAGATTACTAGAAGTTAAAAACTTGCCGTTTGTAAGAGGGTAATGAACCTCTGTAAAATGGATAGCTATTCATTTTGAAAAATAAAAAGTCACATTATAATAACCGTAGTCAAACTGAGAAATAAATCTTCGTTGAATCTATACGTCATTTAAATTCTTTAAATGCAACCAAATTGTTGTAATTTATTTAGAAACGGTTATACCATACAATATTGATGAGAAGACTTGGCGTAACGACTCATTTTAAAAATTGCCCTTAATGATAACTCGAGATAGTTATATGTTAAAGCATTTACAGTTTGATATAATTAAAGTAGATTTGTTTAATTGCTGTCGTCGTTACCTTATCTTATTAAGATTTATTTTGTGGTAGATTAACGATAAAGTATAGTGTTATTTATATATTATATATTTTCAAATATCAGTGTGCATCGGTTATTAAACTAGGTATATATATATAACTACCGTCGTCTTAATATGTATACGGTTGTGAGGTTATTTTTCAATTTTATATTATTGTACACTTTGCGCTTTAAAGTAACTGTTAATTGTAAATAAAAACCCTTCACTGTCATCGGTGATGAACAGTAGTAGTCAGTGGCGTGTTGTTGTTTTTCACACATTTGCATATTCATATAGCATGAAATACGTTCTACACGCCGCGTACGTTACAATTTAATATTTTTATTCCGCTGTCATGTCTAAGCCGTACACTCTCGTCATCGTTATAGCTTGCCAGCTAGAGGGACAAATTGAGTAATTATTAATAATATATTATGTAACTCGTAATATTTTTTTTCCGGATACTCAATTGTTTTTCCTCGTGTAATGTTTGGGTCTTAGACTAAACCGATTAAGTATTATACACTACGTATTTTAAATATTTTAAATGTACCTAAGTCTGAACGAGCGTATACGGATTTTAATTTTTATCATATCATACGACTGTGCTATAATATTATTATTCGCATATTATTAATATATTTCATTTATTCATTATTATTATCATCCAATATACACAGTAGAATTTCTAACGTCCGTCGGACGCCCGTATAATATTCTTGTGTTGTTTCACAAAACGGTGGGAATTTTCTTTTGCGACCGTCCGACGACTGCGACGGGAATCCGTATGGCCGGTCGCGATTGGACGTCGACCCGGCCGCGGTGGTACGCGCATGCGCCGCCACATTTTCCTCACCGGTGATGTGCGGGCGCTTCTTCCCACCTAGCGCGAACGCCGTTGCCGCCGCCGTCGCCTGCCTGCCTATATGTCCGTCGACGACGACGCGCGCACGGCGAAACGCACACGCGGCTGCCTTCGCCTCTATCCTCGCGCACGCACACGCATCAGTGTTTGTGCGACTGTCTTTATCGGCGGACACCGTTGTCGATCAAGTTCGAACCGTATTCGTTATCGCGATATCAATCTTCGCAGTCGTCGTGTCATTGCATATGTATTTTATGAATTTTATTAAAACCATTTTTCTTTATTGTGAAATTTTTATAATTTTCGCGACGTTTGTGTATACCGCTGATTTTTATATAAATATTAATTTTTAACACTAATTTATCGTACCACCATGGTCAAAATTTGGCGGTGCGTTTAGCGGCGCTTGACCATCTGTCGACCGTCGACACTCCAACGTCGACACCATGGTGGTACTGGAAAATCCGATGCCGGATCCTCTGGCCACCGGCGTCGGTCTGGTACAGGACGCCGCGGCCACCACCCCGTTAACCGTGGATACTACCGGTGCCGTGGCACCGCAACACCACCAGTCGTCCGTCGGTGGTTGCCTGTCTGCCACGTATCCAATTCCCACGACCGCGGCGGCGGCTGCGGCTGTGGCTGGCCAAAGGCACCATTTAAAAATGGTGCCCAAACGGTTCATCAACATGCATCAGTGGTTCAACCCGATCGGCGTCAAGCAGATCAAAGAGGCCATGGTATGTGCCAGGCGCTAATCCTATATAGTATATACCTATCCACCCCACACATAGAAAAGAATAACTTAGTTATAGAAGAGGTCTTGGTGATTTTTTTCGCGATAACACGTTAAACCATGCTCTTCACCTTCTTCAATAAAGTAGTTTAAACTCTTAGATCGCGCCAATAAGAAAAATCAACAATATTTTCTTTTGCTAAAAAACTACGAAATTTATATGATGTATTAAATTATATATAAAATATATGTAATATATTATATTATATTATATTATATTTACATAAAATATAATATTTTCTCTACATGTAATGACCACCACCACTGTCATGGTTATGTATTATACAAATTTTTATCTCTATTGGCTCAAACAAAACGTTTTCTCTGGTCTATTAGCCATCATCTCTCTCTCTCTCTCTCTCTCTCTTTTGCTGATATGGATAAATAATACACCATGTCGTTTTCACACGTCTGACTATACGTGATATACTCAACAACATTAAAAAAAAAGTAGGGGAGTCAAACGGTTTTCTAAGCACATGTACGGTAGTGGGGAGCATTGTGGCTGTGCTGATGTCTTGTGGCTATGTGTTTTCGGCGAACATCGCGCGTATGTGATTTAAGCCGGTTAACTTGGCCCTGTAAAAAATGAATTGTTTTGTAATAGAAAATAATAAGTCTGTTTGTCCTTAGAGACTACAACAAAATATATTACGACTTTCGAAAAATAAAATATTTATACCGTTTCTGAAATTTCCCTAGACTCCATCAATAAATCGGTTTTATTTTTTTTAACTATAAATATATTACACGTGGGCTTATAATATAAATATATATTTTATATATACTTATGTCTGTATTATATAAATTATGTTATTTATTTATAAATTTAACAAACTTTATGCAATCATGATTATTGTTATTTAAATTCTAAATGTAATACCTTAAAAGTGAATTGGTGTAGTTAGATCCAAATTTTAGCAATTGCTCTATAAGTCATAGACCTCCGGATACAGGTCGTTGAGTTTTCAAGGTTCATTCTTGATCAGATTTATTCTCAAAAACGTATTATTTGTGTGAAACCGATATAAGTAGACCGTGTACAGATTGATTTTTGTTCGTTTGTGCGAAAAACCCTTGAAACATTAAGTTTTTTGAAAGGCTATTGACACTACGATGGAAAAAAACTACCCAACGCTAACAATAATGCGTTTTTCTTTACAACCAGAGCGTGACGACCCTATAAGACGGTTTATTTCTAATTTTTTACTTAAAATTTTTCTGAGTTTATTAGAGTAATATGTTGGTTGTCACTAATATGTATACTAGCAGTGTCCTTTATATAATCATACAACATGACCAAAGCACAATTTTTAATTCAACAACAAAGTAAATTATAACATACTATATTTAAGCACAAATGCTTATTAATAATTTTCTTATAAATTGAATGAACATTTATGTGCGTGTATATACTGATATGGTGTGATGCATTCTAAAAGATTTTATCAGTTTAATTTAATTTTGATATACGTAGTAGGTACGTTTAAATAAATACATTTTACGTAGCAATGAAATTTAATATAGTTTTTTTTTTTTTTTAAACTTAATTAACTTTATTAAAACTCGTTCTTAATATCAGATGTTGGAAATATATATAATGTATAAACGGTATAAAAGCCGTTAGATATGTGACAATACAGCGGATGAAATTGTTGTGTTCGCCAAGTCTGGCGCTGATTGGTCATCTTTTGATACAATAATAAGCTCGAAAACACGTAGTATTCGAACAATTGGTGTATTTTAATCAATACCACAAAGAAAAATACAAATCTTCTAAATTGGGAATACGACTCTTCGAAACCACTGTTTTATCAGCAGAATGTTTTCTTGTGCTACACGTTTCGAGCCTATCATTTTTGTTTTGCTAAAGACTACATATATAGAATCTGTAAAAAAATTAAAATATATTATATCTATCTATACGTGTACATATTGGTCGAAATTCGAAATTGTTCAAGGTTATTAAGAAAACACAAAAATAGTGTAGATATACCTAATTCTTCTTTTTTTTCTTTCATATTTTAATTTTACCAGTTACATTATCATTTATAAACAGAGTAAATATACCTATTGTTGTTATATCTTGGTATAGCGTATTAATACTATACACATGTAATAATATATACTAGTATTATGTACAATTGTTGATTTTGAAAAGGTTTATACTAAGTATATGCTAAGGGCTAATTGTTAAGTAAAAACCGTTTATGTAAGAAAATTATATTTACGTAGATATTCTATTTCTTCTTTTCCTTACAATCTTCAATATATTATATTTATACATCATAATTCTTCTCATTTTCTACTTCCTAGTATTACGACATCATATAATAATGAAATTCCTTCACAGAACGCTTGTTGAGTAGAAAAAAAAGAGATTCCAGAGATTGATGGTCTAACGATATTTTTCAGGCCGAATTATGGTTACCCTCATCAGTATTGACCCAAACTCGTATGTCATAACGAATTGTCTGTACAAATGTAGAGATCAGTGTGTCTTAATATTTCTTATTGTTATTATAGTACCGACGTGTCTTTTCCCTCTATCCTATATTATATGTGCTAAAAAAAAGTAAAAATACGTTTTTATATAAATTACTAGG
Source organism: Melanaphis sacchari (assembly GCF_002803265.2). Taxonomy (NCBI): domain Eukaryota; kingdom Metazoa; phylum Arthropoda; class Insecta; order Hemiptera; family Aphididae; genus Melanaphis; species Melanaphis sacchari. The sequence continues at coordinate 6,768,705 of NW_020270366.1, read as the reverse complement.
TACCATTAGGTTTGTTTGAAGTTCTAATCTTGGTAACATTAATTTATCGCGTTACATTGTCTGCTTAAAGATATTTCGTTGTAATATTTGAAAGATTAGTCAATTTTTAATATTTCCTTGTCATAGTGAATTTTATCAATAGATTGAAGTAGTTGTCTTTGAATAAAATATTTTAAGTTAGTTGCGTTATTTGTAATAACCAAACGACTAAAATGTTTTATTTTTTTTACATCCTAAAAAAAGTAATAATTAATTTTACATTTATTAATTAGATCTTAATAATACCTATAATAATTTTGTCTATATAAACTTCATTTTATTATTGATACTAGGATATCCGCTTAAAATAGTTTTCATTATTATTTGTATTTAAATTTAAAAAATAAAACTAATGAAAAATGGTTTTCAAGACCAGAAAGGCATTCTGGGAAATTTAAGTGCCATACGTTTTTCAGTTGCAAATTTAATATAATTAACTTTCTTTAAAGGCTTGGAACAAAAAGTCCTGAAACCTCAAGGTGTCTCCTTTACTTTTTCACAATATTAAAACAATGGCGATTAATTTTGAAACTTACTCTGTTGAAAGAGGTATCGTCATACGATCATTAGTTATAACATCTTTTAGTTTATTCGATCATTAATTTCTTGAACTTCAGTAAGGTATTTTCTAGAATCGTGAAAACATTTTCGTAACTATTTTGCTTATGGTACATTTAACCTATTTAAAATATAACTATTTTTTTCTAATTTGTAATAAAAAACAAAATTAAATTAAATAGAGTGGGCTAGAAAACTAAACTTTTTATAGCAGGTATAGGTAATAAATAAAAAGTTTTCATCGAAACTCTTAAAAGTTGGAACTCAGAACTCTTAATTATAAAAAAAATCAGTCGTTTAAAACGAATTATGAAAGAATAAAAGAAATATATTCCCGTGAATTGTATTTTATTTTTAATTTATTTATAATGAGATTTCTCAACTTAAAAACAATAAAAGTTAGAAATGTACGAATTCACTAAAAGTAAACAGTTTTTTCGTATTAAATAAAGTGCAAGGGAGTTTCAATGAAAGAGCAATAACTTAATATAGATAGTTTTTTTTAATTTTTTTTACATAATATATCATTAGAATAATTTTTTATTGTTATTTACTAGTTTTTTTAAACCCTTTTTTGAACTTTTGATACATATTTGTGACATATGTTTTCAACGCAGTTCTCTATGAAACGTGTATGTCGATCAATGAACAAAGGTATACGATTTGCACGGAAAATAGATTTCTTTCGGGACAAGTATTATCTTGATGTATTATATTTGAATTCTCTTCTATTACTATCATTATTTATGTGTGTAGGTAGATTAGGTACCTAGTAAGGCATTTTAAGTGTTCAAGTAAATAAAAAGGAGTACAGCTCTCGGGGTATATAAAAAAAATAGTATCAATTTAGAACCGTATCCCTATTTGTATAAATCATCAACGCCTGCTTATTGTTTTGCCTTTGATGATAGTTATTTTATTTTAGATATTAATTGTAAAATATGTGATAGTTATTTCATATGTATTATTACGATGAAAATGTTTATTTTATGCTATTTCAACATTTTTGTTAATAAATAAAGTGACTCACATTTCGTGTTTTTCGTTGATCCAATCATTTTCAATTTTCGATTACTAACAAAATTCTTTGTCATCGTGTGTCATTAAAAATGTTACACAAAATAAAATTATTTATTTCTAAAATATGAATTAAATAATTGAAAAGTATGTTGGTAGTATGCAAATAAAAAAATTAAAAATATTTCGCATTATATTATATATTGATTTTATGCTAAATTGTTATAATTGTTTTTACTTCCATTTTTTTTACAATTTATAATTTATTTCAATATTATGTTAGTGTTAGTAAATATTTTATAAACGGTTGTTTTAAGCGTCTGAAGAGTTAATCGTACTTAAATAGAGTAGCAATCTGTTATAAACTAATTAAATTACTAATAGATGCTTGTTTTGAATACAAAAATAATTATTCATTGAGTTTGCTTATCTTTTATTTGACACTGGTTATTAATTTGTTTCTTAGTAATTCTTTCGACCATGATCTGCGTATGACTTTCTAACCTATACATTTATACTATATTGTTTTGTTGTTCAAAATATTATAATCGTTTTTATTTTATGTTACTTGTATTTCTCTTTGGTATTGGTTACAAAAAATTGTTTTATTATAAACGGTGTTTATTATTGTCTGGACTTAGTAAAACAAAGGTTTCAAACAACATTTTTTTGTGTAATTGAGCAAAAAAAAAAAAATATGTGTGTAGTAAAAATTATTTTTAATTTTATATATTTACTTAATGCGAATCAAATTGAATGTCATGTACTAAAAGGAGGAAAACCCCTATGATAGAAAATCGATAACTTTCACCTTATTAGATTTAGTGGAAAAGCCTTTATTTTATAATTTAAGCAATGTATATTATATTTTCATAATTCATTTGTTTAAAAATAATTGTATAAATCTATATTGAACAAACGACTCCCAGATTTTGAATTAAAAGTTAATAAAATTCCAACACTATTATAATTTAAGACAATTCAGTATAATTTAAGACCACAGCATAAGTTGGTCGGATTAATGTCATTTAAAAATGCTTCAATTATAAAAGTAATTAAAGAGTTTTTATCTATAAAAATAATGACGTGCTTCAAAAATGTATATTTTAATTATACTTGAGATCAAAAGTTGTTTAATTTTTGATAAATATTTTATTTTTTAACCTTTCGTGATTATGTTTCACAAGATGTTAATTTTACTTGCAATATGATATTGTAATATGTATGATATATTATATATATATAGTTGCTTGTGGTAACTAGAATAAATAATTTGATCTACGTATATATTTTTATTTAAATTATAACTATTGTTTATTACATTTACTAGTTATTTTAAATTTTAAAAACTTTTAACGAAATAAACATTTAAGCATTACGATGCTAAGTTATTTTTATAGGCTATAGTATTAATGTATTTATAACGTGCTTAAATAATGGTTGCAATTTTCAATTAAAAATTATCCATTTATCCATAATGAAGAGTGGATAAAAATTATATTTTTATTGATAACCGTATATTCTCTATAACTTAGCATAATTTGTTTATTAATATGTATTTTATTTTATTTTTCAGGTGAGTGATGCCCTTTTTATAAATTAAAGTTAATCAAGTATCTTTATTGTAAGTAATTTTTAAATTTATGATAAAATTTCATGTAATAGGTGTATACAAGAATTTTACTTTCATTTTAATATGATTTTCCTGTTTTAAAACTTATTCACTTCAATGTAATGTCCGGAACTAATTAGAATTACTTACCAAACAAATTATGTATATCTGGCTGGGTTGAAAATTATTGTGCATATGTTTGCGTGTGTGTTGTTTGTGCTTCCCCTGTTCTTTTCTGTCCTGTAAAAAAATGAAATGAAATCCACCGGCAACGATACCATTGTGGTAATTAAGTGAGAAGAGGTGACCCAGGGAAATAATTCGATTTACGCTGTTAATCGTACCTGGTTAAGTGTAAATCTAAATTATAGAGGATCAGCGCCCGGCTGTAATATCATTTTCCATTTTCCTTTTATTTTGAATGCTGTTAAACATAAAAATAATTTGATGAATCTTAAAATTTTGAGTTATAAAAATATACTTTATTAAAAGTACATTGATGTCTATTTTAATATCGATGAATTACATTTTTTTCTGGTTTAAAAATATATACAATACCAATAGTATATTAACTATAGTTATTTTTAATAATGAATGTTTATTTTGTAATCGAGGTTTATATGTAGTCATTTGCGTTCTTAATACTTATTTTGAAACTATATCAATTGTTAGTAGATTTTAATAACAAACTTTAACTGCGATTAATAAATTAGGTACTGATTTCTTTGATATTGTACATTTATTTATTGCAAGGCTTGCGATTATTATAATTAAATTTTAGTATCTAAGAAATAAGTTAAATTCAGTTATGATCTCACATAGTTCAATATCATTCTATTTTTCCAATATTTTCTCTATTGATACGTAAAGGTGTTTGTCAGATGATATGCTTAGCGCTTCAGTGGTCAAAGAAAAATCCACAAAAATTCTATCAAAAGGTTAATACTGTCGGATTTTGATCGGATTATGTTCATTTTATATAACTTTGAACTAAAGCACTTAGCTCCCCTCGAGGCTTATAATCGCATTAATGGCTTTTGATTATTTTATAAATCATCTTCAAATTTCAACATTTTTATTTGTCTCCCTGCAAGAGTTTTCTAGTGCTATCTTGCTATGCAACGTTAATACATCATAATGGTGTATTGTTGATTAAATAAAAACGGGTTTTCTCACAATTATAATACATTTATAATTATAAATCGTAGTTTTCCTTTCTTAAAAATCATTATCATGAGGAGCGTAGTTCAATTCTGTGTGAAATACTATGATTGTAATTAAAATAGACAGCAATCTTATACCTTCGTTTATTTTATTAAAGCATTAAATCATCCCCGTTATTTTAAACAAAAAAAATTTATGTGAACCATATTTAAAGAGTGATTTAATTATTATTGTGTTGTTTTATTTCTTATCTCATTCACTAAAATAAAATACGTAATTCGTACATATAGTTATTAGGTTATATTTATACCCATAATATTTTAAGCGTTTATCTACAATCTACACGAAATATTAACATTGTGTACTCGGGTAATATAATTATATCAAGTTAGCTTTCAATAGTGTGGAACCTCTTACAGTGGGTACAGGAAATTAAAAGGTATTTTGTCACATAGAGATTCGACGCACGCACGCGCGCGCGACCACAATAATATAAGCTTAATCGAAAAATTTAACAACGAATATCACTCAATAATAATGCTAATGGGATTGGCTGCCTTGCAGTGTCGCAGGGTATATCCTTTGCCATGGTAATATTCTAGGGAGGGATTAAATTATTCGTGCAAAAGATGCTGTATGTCTCGACACATGCAATAAGGGGTGTGATTGGGGGGTATACGGTGCCGGATGAACATTCGTGCGTCCGTTGGCAAAACGCTGCTGCCGGATATAGATAAACGTTTCCGCTCACCGTTAGAACTTTAGAAGTATGGAGTAATGCGTTTCGTATTTAGAAAGGATGCCTTTTTTACGATTTAAAGAGAATATCAATAAAAAATATACGGAGATACAATAATGTATATATTTTATTTGTAAATAACTAGCTAAAAAGAAGAAATATAAAGTCAATATGAATTATTATATTATAATAAATATTCTTTTAAATAAAATACGATATGTTCATTACAACATTTTTTTTGTATTTACAACAAATATAATAGTAATTCTCAACCCCTGTCCTCTTTATTTTCAACTAGATTTAATTTATTTTTGTAATATTGTGCCGAATTTAAAATATCAAATCTAAGAATTCAATTAAAATGAATAAACTCGTAACTCAAAGAGCTGTTCATAATTGTAATATATTTATGTGATAATCATAAATAACAATGTAATAATAAATTATATGAATTTAGTATATTAAACAGCTTGCTGCAGTTGATGAATGTATATTATGCATATATATTTGAATATAATGTTTCTTTATATCATTGTGGTACCTATAAAGATATTAATTCTAATAATTATACGACGAATCTATATTGTTTTTAATTTAATATTCTGAGATGCAATGACAGCCCAATATTTAAAATTAAGGTAAATTATTTTAGAGAATAAATAATTGAGTATACCAATTATTTGTTAAGATTTCAGAAAATTCATATTATTATACTTCCATATTATATTGTACAATTTCTGACAATATATTTATATTAATTCACTTAAATTAAATGTCTTAAAGTTAGTTAACAGAATTATGGTCATATAAAAAATATTAAATAAATTATTATATTAAATTACTATTTGTTATCCATTAATTATAAGTTGTGCGTGTTCTAACCTTAGTAGCTAATTATAAGGGTCAGTTGATAATCCATAAAAATAATTGTTCTCCTGTGTTGTGGGATTCTATAAAAATAAACGTATAGTCTATTTTAGTTATTACTTATATTTAATATAAAATGACTATTACTCATGCTAACCTAATAGAATTAATTATGAATCTAGTTAAAAGCTGTTAAAATAATGTATATTAGATCTTTTATTAATGTTTTAAGAAAAGAATATTGGTAATTGGTATTATATTATACTTATTTTACTTTTTAACTTCGATTTTATAAAGAGTTTTTCCATTTGATAGAAATTTACAGTTTTATAATATTAATTTTTAATAAAAATAATTTGTGGCAAGTATATTAGATTTTTGTAAAAAGTGATAGTTGTAGTTTGCAATAATATGCGTAGTCGTATTGTGGTAAAGTAATTTTTTTACGATTTTTATTATTATTCATCTATAAACCAGTTCAATGTACGCTCAGTGAATTAAACATTATATACCTAGTTAGATTTGAAATGTTGTGGATTTGGACATAGTACTATTTGCTTGAACAGGTTCAACATATTTTATAATCATGAATTTACTTAGGATAGCATAACAAAAGGAAATTATTTTTTTATTATCATCTTATTCATTACCGTACAGTGTATATTAGTATTCTTCTTCTAATTATTATAAATGTTCCAGTCATGAGCATTACTGGGTAATTGTTGGTTGATGGCAGATCTTAATTAATGGAACATTGAACGAGATAAACTGAGAGAAATAAAAATAGCAAGATCCGTTATTTTATTTTATTTTTTTTTTTTTTTTTTTATTAGGAACCGGTTTCGCGAGATTCGTTGTGAACCGGACGGCCACTGAACTCCTTGTCTGTGCATACGGCGTTGCCGGAAATACGGTTCGTTCTATTTTCGATGTGTAGGTATTCTACTAGAATTTTTTTTTCAACGTCACTTCAGTTCGACGAACCACCATCAGTTGTAAGAAAGTTCAATGATTATCAATTGTTTCCATCTCGTAATCTGTTTGATAGACATTCAAAGTTAAATTAAAATAAAATAAATCAATTATAGAAAATACACATCGAAATAAAAGTTACTCAATAATCAGTATATGTTGTTAGAAAAAGTGGAATTTTTCTTTAGTACAGTTAAAAATCAATCATCTTTTTTTAAATCCCTTTTCTTCCAGTCTCGTTACACAATATAAACTAAAAGAAAATCTTTTTTCTTAATAAGTAATTGATGTTTTTCGATATATACGAACATACACTGTTTTTATTTTCTCGAAATTAGAAATATTGTAAAATTTCAGTGTTTTAGATAGCTAACAGCTAACAGTTTTGATTTTAAAATTCCATAAGATGATATATGGCATTTAATTTCTTTGTTTTATACGTAGAGAAATATATAGACAAAATAATACAAAAAAGGATGTTCTTCATTATTAAAATAACTATTATGTAAACAATTATTGTTTGTTTAAACTTATAAACAAATTAGGTTCATATTAATATTTTATTTATATTATTAAATCCAAAGGTTGAAGATAATTTTTTTAATTTATCATAAAATGCCAAGTATATTAAGGTCGTTTTAACAGTTTTACCCATAAAAATGATACGAACATTCCATTTTTATCTGACAGGATATGTTTAATATTGTATATTTAGTGATAATGGTTTTCCATTTCAAGTCATTATCATGGATAAATTTTACAGTATACGCTGATGCATCACTTTTTTATCAGTTCTTTTGTTGACACATGTATGGTATTATGATTATATTTTATAGTAACCTTCATTTAGTTATATTTATTGTATATAATAACATTTTAGTTGTCTTTAGTTGTTTATACTGTATAAATAGTGTTTTAATGACCTTAATCACGTAGTACCTATAGAATTTATACAATTTGGAATATGTATTTAAATTTGATAACCGTGATGAATTTTCTACATGTAATAGTAAATTTATTATTTTATTTGTTTTGATTAAGAATTATCCAATTATTACTTCTACATTGCAGAGTTATATGTTATAAATAAGGTTGTAGGTTAGAGTAACTTGACATATTTAATAAATACTACACTATAGTCCTTTAAACTGAACTTTTGAGTTAAAAGTTAAAAAATTGTATTTTCTCGTGAAATATTTATGACTGTATTTATATAGATATAAATATGTCTATCAAATACATATTATTAATCTGGTTGTCTTGATGTATCATATCGATATTGTTATAGTGTTTTGGGTAATTAACAAGTACATTATTATTTTTCCTAAAATATTGCTTTATTTGTATTTATTTCACTCAATTCGGTATATTTGTTTGAAGTATATATCATGCTATTCATATTATATAAATAACTATGTGTGTACTTAATGAATGTCAATTCATTTATTGTATATCCAATTTACCTTTTTTATTTTATACTATGGGGCATTAGTATATTGCGTTTTGCTACCCCCCCCCCCCCCCCACACTATTTGAAGAGTCTTGTATTTGAAAGTCGGTGACATAATGGCGTTTTAATAATAACTTTAACCCAAGTCGTTGTGGTTTTGTTTGCACTGAGGTGCTTGTTGTTTTATACAGCGAAATGTAGTCGAAAATGGTAATGAAGTGGAGGTAGTTGCTTTTCAAAAGCAATTTTAATGTATGTGTACTTGATGAGAGGGTAGTAGTGTGAAACTATTAACGTTATTTCCCCAATACAGAGAGACAGACATATAACTTTTAAACAAATATTCTAGTCTAGTCTTTAAGAATTCGTTTTATAATGGACGTAATACATTTGAAGTATCCCACGTTTAGCAGGTACTCTATAATATGATAAAATCAAATTGAAAAATATTGATTTATTTGAAAAATAAAATACTGTGTTAAATTTATTATTATGTATGGGAAAATGTTTTACGTGATTTTTTTTTTTATTTATATTATAATCAGAATGTTTATGTATATTATTGATAATTTTCAGTATCTTTTTTATTTCATTTTTACGAAATAAATATTTACCTTTTTTAAAAACATTTTCAATACCCTAAACATTAAATTTCTATTAATTAAACAATAGTTGCTTTTTATGAAATATAACTATAGCTTACATTTTTAATTAATGTTTTTTGTGAATTTATTAAATTGTAATAGTTATGAAAACCGTTTATACAAATTTATATAAATTTTAAAAACATTATGTATTTTAATACTTTATTTAGTTAGAATTTTATTATGATGAAGAATATTTTTTAACTATTATTTGCTAGTATATATTATTCGTAAAAATTACAAATTATTGGTTTTTAGTAATTAAAATTATTTATTATTGCAAGCTATACAAATTCTGAACTTAACTAAATGCTTATACTATGCTAAAGTTCAGGGAAAAAATTTTTAATTAATTAAATTAATTTAAAACTTAGCTTAACTCTGAAATTCATATTTTGTTAACATTTTAAAATCATTCAATTAGTTGATATAAATGTGTATTTTTATTCTGTGCGTGCGCGCGCGCGTGTGTGTGTGTGTGTGTGTAACTGAAGTTATATTGAAGATTTAGATTAATATATATATATAATATTTTAGACTTCAATATACTACAATATACGTAATCTACGTACTTTATAATATTTAAGCTTTAAATGTTCTTCGGACGTAGTAGAGTTAAAACTTCTAAAATCCTCACATCTAACTGGAAATAATTTCTTTTTTTTTATCATTGTTATCTGTGATGTGGATTTACCATGACATAAAATGTTATTCGTAACCATTTCAAAAAAAAAAAAAAGAACCAGACAGCCGTAAAAAATCCTGACACTTTTTTCATTTTTAAATATATGTATGTATATATATTACTAAGGGAATTATGATCAAAACTCTGCATGCAAACTGTGTACATTTTCTCCACTTCATCCAAGAATTTTAAATGCGTCTCGCGTGTGTAATGAATGTTCGGGCACGTCTTCGGTGCGTAAGTCCTTGAGTGCTAAAATGGAATCCGAAATAACGCCACGATGCCATTCTACTACTATGAATATCATTATTGTTGCTTGGCGTGTCATTTTCGTACAATAAGTGTACCCGGCATTTATTTTTTTATTTTCCGCTCGCCCTGTTAGTGTTCCGGGGTATGTTACCCATACCTAGCATTCTAACGTAGATACCTATTGCAACATTTAGTTATTTATGAAAAAATTTATCAAATTTAATTAAATGTTAGTAATGGTTAAAGTAATATATATATATATATATAGTGTTAAAACATTTTTGTTGTTTGGAGCACATAACATAATTGTCTTACTTCATCTTCTCAATAACGTTAAAATCGTATTCCTTATTAATAGTTGTACGTAGTTTTAGTTAACTACTCATACAGAAAACTGTACTTTCCTTATCAATTTATGATTTTGCTACAGAACTACACTGAGTACACGAAATATGCTGTAGAACATTATCGCTTGTTTGTGATTTAATCTAACTGTTTTAAAAGCTTAATGCACTAACATTAAAAAATAATATGCATATCAAACATTTAACTATACGACATGAGTAGATCTTTTTTTAAATTTGTCCCAATTGTTGTGTAATAACTATTAGAATTAGGTTTTTACGAAATAAAACAAATAAATGCAAATCGACACTCTGAAATAAGTAAAGCTACTTAGCCTACATAAAAAATTATATTTAGGAGAAAATATATTCATACGTAGGTAAAAATATAACACTTTCTCTACGTGTGTTGTGCGTGTATGTGTATTTTGTTTAACATGCTCCTATTTTATATTAAGTGAAATAACAAGTGAGACGATTTATTTAGACTAAAATGGTTTATAAATGTATAAGAAAAAAATACCGGTTATTAAATCGTAGAAATTAGATCACCGTCTTTAACCATAATTTGCTATGGGTGAAAACGAATACATACAACATTTAAACGTTGTTCGTTTTTTTCTGGATTACCTTATAAAATCATTTTTTTTATTTTCCAGTTTTTTAAAAACTAAATTATACATATTCGATACATATATATAATTTATATAACAATATGTTATATTTTCTCTTCGCGTAATTTAAAAAAAAAAAACTAAAAATAACAGAAAAGTTTTGGAAATTTGATAAATATTAGTTTTGCATATATTATCCCTTAAAAGTTATTTTATAATTGTCTTTAGGTAATCTATAAAGAAATTCTATTTAAGCATAATTTTAAGAAATTAAATATGATGTAGACTAAATCACTGAACTTACGAATGTGTAACCCTTTCACTTTTGAGTAACTGCTATTTTTGTATTCAAAAAGTAAGAACACCTGTGTATTATTATTTTTAGCTCAGTATAGCCTAATGTGTTTTAGTAATATGTTAAAAGGTTTTATGTTACAAATATTAAAAAAAAAAAAAACCCAGAATAATAAGTAATATAACTATTAGTATTTATAAAAAGTACATATCTAAGAAGATATTGTATAACTAATGTTGTTGAACTTCTGTGGTTTTTTCTTTATTTATTTTATAACAATTATTCTACGTTTTTATTTATGTTAATCACTGGTTAAAAAAAATATTATTAATTTCCTAAATCTTGTTGCCAAATATTTTTTTTTTTTATTATTATTATAATATTTATTTTGATAAAAAAATAAATACTTCATCGATTATCTTATTTTTTTAATTTTATTCAATTATATTTATTTATATTTCAAAATTTTACAAATTTAACTTTGTATGTTAAACATAAAATGTCTACAGAGAAAATCAGTTACTATATTTTTTTAATATCATAAATTTCAATCCATTAATTATTAAATTGTTTTATGAGAAAAATACTGCCCATAAACATATTTTAAAAGAGACTATTAGTTCTTAATTAATTAATTTTATTATTTGGTATTCTGGAAGTACATTGATTAATTATTAATATTAAAGTTTTAAACTATTAAAAAATATAACTTTGTATACAATATTTTTAGTAAATGTTCGATAAAGTACAAAACTTAAAGTTTAAAGACAACTAGTATCCATCATGATTATGAATTGGTAATGGGAAAGAGCTTTTATTCTTGAGCACGTGACTTCGTGCCATCATGTACAAGTAATTATAATTAATAACTAGTGGTAATAAATGTGGAAGTTGATATTCTTGGTCAGATAATGATATACTTAGTATTCTCGAGAACACTTTTAAATACTCTTAAAATATTACTATAATGATTCCCATTTGAAAATATTTTATTTAGATTTATTAGCTTTTAAAAAATGTGATTGTTATTTTATTAATTAAATTAACATACATAAAAAGTCATAAATAGATTTCAAAAATTATAAATAAGATGCTTAAAAAAATAAAAATGCTGTTTAATAAAGCTTTAATAACTGTATTAAAAATTAAATTGCCATTATTGAATTATGCCACGTGAAAAATGTCTTCTAATTTGCTGACTATTAATTTATGTTTTTTAAAACATAGAATAGTTAGTTCTAGTTATAATACGCATATTACATTTTTAAGTAAATGGTTCGTAGAATAGAAAGGTACGAGTAAAATCGTTAAATCTAAACTATTGATGGATTTTATAGAAAGGTTGTTTATCTATAAACTAAAGAAGTGCAAGGTACATAAATGGATAAGCATAGTTTACAAATTCGTTGCACGTACATTCCTATGTACGATTTGTACAACTTTATAGTTTTGCATTAAAATATTTCACGAAAATATTTTTATAATATAAATAGATATATATATTTATATTTACTTATAAATTATTATATTTCATGTTATCTGATTGCTCTTGCTGGCAGATGATCAACTGTTCGAAAATAAGTCTGAAAGAAAGTGCATTGTTTAATAAATATGACGTGTTATACGTTTTAGGATTAGACAATTGCAGAGAAGTATTTTTAAAATAAACAGCAATTAATTTGTAACTTAAAAAAAGTATATATGATTTTTAATGTGAATTAGTGAAGAATTGGGTTTTTATTAGTAAACGTTGCTTATATACTAAAAAAAAATTTCGTTTGTATAAAAAAAAAAATTGTTAATAAGATTGATATTTATAATTACAAAAATATTTTTTAATTTTTCTCATGATGTTATTAAAATATATATAATATGGCTTTTCCGATGACTCTAAAGTTAACAATCATTTATAATTTGTTTGATATTAAAAAAAAAAAAAAAAAAAAAAAAAAAAAAACAGATTTAGAACAATATTAGTAGATTCATTTCTCAAATAATTTCTTTATTGAGAATTAAATCAATTATTTATTTTCATTTCAATATATGGTCAAGTAGTGAAATAGTTAAATATTATTGATAAAATATTATATTCTTTTAAATTCAGGTAGAATTTATTGCATAAATGCCTCAAGATGGGAGGATATATGACCTTGTGTACATATTAATAGGAATCTTACTTTAGTGTTACTGCGTATGTTTGTATACTCCGATGTACGAAAAGAACTACACAGAAAATTTTCGTATCATTCTTAGAGCTAGCTTAGCGTGTGGTATGGAATGGTGACGCGATGAGACAACGGAAAATGCGACAAACGAATAGTATAGTGTTGTCGGCCAAACACCACTGCCAGTTCCACTATTGCCGGGATAACTTGACTGCGGCAGCCAAGATTAATGGTTACGTAGTGCTGAAGGTCTATCGAGGGATTTACAGATGCTAAACGTTTGACAAGCGAATACATTTTTCATGTCTTTTCGGATAGCAGTTGTCGGGTGGTTGTGGGTAAAAAACAGAAACAAAGTTGTAAAAAATACAAAAACAAATCACCACTTCTGTATAAAACTACCGGAGAGGGAGGGTCAGTATCAAACATCGGGAGAAAAATGTTTTCTGTGGTAAAAAAAATAACAATAATAAAAAAAATAACCTCTCCCATATGAACAATAATTTAAATATGTCTATTTATACGCATCACGACGGAATAGATCCAATAATTCATTGGTGCTTACCGCTAGTAGGAATGGTAGTTTGTATTATGTAGTGCAACATTGCAAACGGGGAGCAGCTTTTAATGAAAGTCAATTTTGATTTTACCGAATGTACTTATGGAATGACTGTGTAACGTATTATACTACCTATTAACTTGGGAGGTTGAAAATGTAAGCAGTCAGAAATAATTTCTTGTCATTAGTGTTTCGCGCGTGTATTGTATATAGATGCGTATAATTATATTGTTGTGTATATTATACTCGTAATATAGCGACTCGTAGTGATTGATGTTTAGACTTTAATTCATTTGCTGACAAGAATCTCTAAGGGTCTTTGATGTACAGGTATATAGGCTTAAAAGTTTCTTTATGCTTTGAAATGCTTAATTTTATCACAAATATATAATTGCCTTAATAATTTGTGATATGTGATACATTGTATCAATTAACAATGTCTAGTGTGACATCCATGCTTTTACAGTATTCATACAGTATTATGTTTACAACGTTGAGTTATTTAGTATGCGTTTTTTAAATCCCAATTTTTATTTTAGTAACAAGTAAAAATCATTATTCAGAAATTTTGGTATATACTATTTTCGATATGCCTTATAATGCTTGTGCTCAGTATTTTTTTTAGTTATATAACTGTCACTGCATTATTAATGATCTGGATTCACTATATGTGTCAGTTCGTAGTTGAATTCTTTATGCATAAGTGGTTTATACATTTGAATGTCAATAAAAATAAAATTATTCCTATTCAAACCAAACATAATGTTAATTTTCAACAATATTGCTTACACGTGATATTATACTAGTAATACGTTTTATAAGGGCGTTACAGAAAAAAACGGTTTTCTGTATATTTTTTTTTATGTTTACGTATTGTAAAGAAAACTTCTCTAACTTATTGCAATTTATTGGGCAAAATTAGGGTAAAATAATAAAAAGTTTGGATAACACTATAATGTACTTTTCTTGCCAAAATAATTTTTTTTTTTTTTTATATTTGGGTATTCTATGAAAATACAGTTTAGTTTAAAGTTATTTATAATAGTAGATTAATTCTTTGAAAATGAAAATATCAAAAATAGTTTTCAGCGAGAAATAGATAACAATTTTTTTTTAAATTCCGGTTAGATTTAAATTCTTTTTAATAATGTTTTATCATATACTTAATTAGAATTATAACATAATTTACATTTTCCTAATTTTCCAAATTAATTTTTTTCTTTTCGAGGTCAAATTACGTTGATTACTTTTAAGTTTTATTTTAATCGGACTTCGTTTAGTTTATTATAAGTTAATATATACGCTATTATTTATAAAATACTATACTTTGCTTTAAACAAAAAAATGTATAACGTATAACAACAGTACTAACTAGTTTATCAAGATTATATAAAATGTTTTTTTTTAATTAAAATAGCTAAAAAGATATTTTTATATCAACATATAAAATTTAATTCGTAACTATTTTATAGCAATTATGTATAATAGATTGACGAATGAATGCAGGTAGAGTTATTATAATTTTACATAAAATAATGATTACACTATATACATTATACATATTGTAATATATGTATGCGTATTACCTAGAATTCATGGTTTTAAATTGAGTTTTCAGTTATTAAATAAATTTTAGAATATCTATATTAATCATGGATGTATCAGAATCAAAAAAACTGTTGTTAATTGATGCCTTACAAAATTAACTTATTTTTATATGGTGAATTATCATTATAAAGTTAATTATAAATCAGTCAATCTGATTGATGAACCAACAATCTCTTTGAAATTTCATTGAAATTATTTGATATTCATACAAATGTATTTGCTTACGTCATAAATGAATTTTGGTTTAATATATATATATTTACGAAGAAAACTTAATAGGTCCCAATAAATGTACGTATGAAATTAAAAAAAAAAAATCATAATAAAAAAATGGCTGCAGACTGAATAAAGTCTCATGCATTTTGGCCACTGTGAGTTTACTGTGTTGTGCAAACCCTACCAACTTTATTGGAGATCAGTCGTTTACGTCGAAGTCGTGTATAATGTTATATATAAAATATAATAATGCCGAATACTATATTTGGATAAACTCCATTAGATTAAAAAATGTTTCATAAATTTCTTATTAATTAAGAATTGTGTTGAAGTTGTTATTTATTGCACTTACTCTCTCACACATATGCCTATTATACGTATATATATTTTTTATTCATAACTTTTATATATGAAATACATATCCACAGCACTTACATATAGTTATGAGATAAAAATTCTGTTATTGTCTTATCGCACGTGCGACTTGTTTCTTAACTGCTTGTACCCGTATAGAGGATATTGGTATATAGAAACTCGTCTGTTTTATTAAAGGATCATAAAATATTATTCGCTTTTTGACTTAAATACAGTTTTTCCCTTGCCTAGTGACTGATACTTCAAACTCTTTTTCATAACATGTTTCTCTTCAGTATTTATCTAAAGTGACATTAATATTTAAATATTCGTATTTAATAAATCAAATTCTTGGTCATTTTGAACAAAATAGAATAGAGATTTGTAATAAGTTATTATTTTCCAAAAATTAAAAGTTGTATAATATACAATACTTTGCTTAAATATGGAAAGTTTTAAAGTCTAATTAAAATTTTTACGAAATTTGTATATGTATTTTATTAAATTATCAATTAATTATTAAAAATAATTAATACTATATGATAAATATCAATAATTTTCAACAAGTGTTTATTATTTAAATTAATAAAATGTTATTATTTTTTATTTTATTTAAATATATATTCCAACAATTAAATATTGATATATTGTAAGAAATAGTATCTAATATAATTGTTTATTATTATTATTATTATTATTATTATTATTATTATTATTATTATT